>NC_140834.1:1625000-1755000 GCF_050613455.1 Vespa mandarinia | reverse complement strand
ATTTAATACATTAACAATATCTTTCTTAAATTGTCGGCCAATAATATACAATTAAACACCTGTGTCATTTCACGACAATTATTTCATTTTCTTACCCCAACTTTGTATTATGAAATACTTCAACCATTTTCTCGTAGGCGCATGCGCGTTACCTACTCACCCCCCACCACATTCTTCTTACCATCTTTTTTTTCCACAGTTTATTTCTGTCAGTCATACGTGACAGACGTGTCCTCGACTTCAGCAAAAACAAAATCCAAATACTTAACGCGTCAGCGTTATATTCCTATAATTTTGTTCAATCTTAATACATATTTAAATGATTTCGTATTTTCGAATGAACAAATGTACAGGGTGAATCAATTAAATCAAACGTCAACATTATTTTCCGTTTTATCGAGAAAATGTTTAGGATAATAATTTTTATTATTTCAATTTTCTTTCTGTATTTTTTTTCTTTTTTTTTTAATTTCCTCAATTATCCGATTCTATAGCAATAGCTGTATCATGTAAAAATAGAAATGATCATTGGCAAATATTTTACATGTATTTAAATCATAGAAAATTTTAGGAAATTATAGGTAATCTTAATTATTCCATATACTTTATTTCCGTGATATATAATATATACATATATGTGTACACGTATATACAGGATGTATATTGATAAATAAATGATCTAATAAATACATTACAATTGATTGAATTGTGAAGAAAGTTTGTTAACAAAAATTTTCAAAACTCTCATTCAATTTATATTTTAAAACGATTTTGATACTCAAGTGAAAAAAAATTTTTCATCAAGTTAAAAAAAATTTAACATATATTTTTTCGTACGAGTGCCTGTAATCCCATCTTTTTTATTTTGCATACTTAACAAATAATAAACAAGAAATAATAATTAATTAATAAAAAAAATAATTAATAAATAATTAATAAATGATTAATAAATAATTAATTAATAAATAATTAGTAAATAAAAAATAATAACAAAAATATTCGATCTACATCATAATTAACCAATATTTATTATTATTATTATTATTATTATTATCATCATTATTATTATTATTATTGTTATATTCTGTTAAATTCATTTTTGTCATTATTTTTCTTTTTTAAGAAAAATTAATTATTCGAATCTGTATTCTTTATCGCGAAGAAACAGACGTTCTATATTCACAAAAAAAAAAAGAAAAAAGAAAAAAAAGATACTGAAAATACACAAATTCGAATGTAAAATAAATTTTCTATTGTAGAAATTAATTTTCATAATTATCAGCTACTACCAAAACAAACAACAATTATATTTTATTTACTATAACGCATTCTATAATACAGTACAATTATCAAAATACTTATTTTATTCGATTACAATTATCAAGTAATTATTCACCTTGAATTAAATTCATTGCAAATTAAACAACATCGCAGCGAATGAAAATGATTTTTTTATTGACTGTTAAAGAAAGGTTTCAATTATCAGAAGATGTTAAAAAAAAGTAATATTTATTTTTAATAAATATTTTACCGTTGCAAACAGATTATGGGATATCACTATCGCACTCGTTAACGATAAACTGCATTGCCTCATGCTATTCATTATCAAAAGAGGCAACAATTTTTGTGTTCTCAATGATAAAGAATAAAATGGAATTTGGCATCTGTAAAAATTAATATCGTTTAATATAATACATATTTACATTAATTCGGGACAATTGATTCATCGAGTGATAGAATATAATTTCTTGATTAGTCCTTAAATTCGTACGGTTTCAATAAATATGAAAAAATATATCAAATTTATCTTTTTCATCCAATAATTAGAGATATATATATATATTAAGATATGTATTAGAGATATATAATAATTAATTCAATTCGCATCATGCGATCTTTGGAGTTTAAATGTTACATTAAAATAAGTCGGAAAAAAAAAACAAAATTATATTTGTGCTGTTTCAATCTAATGATCTAAATGGGCCATAACAAACGAGCTATCTAATAAAATATATTTGATATGTATTGGAAACAATAAGAACTTATTGGACACATCTTGGGAACAAAGAAATACCTACAATATTATAAATACGTTAAAGTTGTGGTCTATTAATTGTTGTGAAAGATAGGAGTAAACAAATATTACGAAAAAAGAACTAATAACGTATAGGAGCTTCAGAATTGCTTCAGTCCTATTAAATGTCAAATTAAATATCTGAAATAACTAAGAAAAAATTTCTCGGCACTTTTTGATAAGGGTTCTATAATTAAAAATTAAATTTCTTATTAATATATATATATATATATATATATATATATATATATATATAAACATTACTTACGTAAAAATAATCAATCAGTATAAATATGAACCACAATAATTCTTCGAAAAGATGTATGAATTCGTAAAATGATTTTAATAAATCGACAAATCTTAAAAGAAATCAGAAAAGAAATTCTCTATTATCAATGTTTAATAAATTGTTAATCGTATAAATAATGAACACATAAGTACGTAAAATCATACACAAACTCGATTGCGTGTTTATAAAATTTTATGATAGCGACAATCCATTCCTTTTCATCTAATAATTCATTTTTGACATCGGCATAATAGGAATTAGATGGACTTTTTTCAAATCTTTCTTTTATCCTCCATCTAAAATAAATCGATAATAAACCGCAAAGAAAGAAAAAAAAAAAAAACCATAATAATGAAAGTATTTCATACCTTTGAAAATATTCGGTTTGTTCGGAAAGTAATTTCGTTTTTTTTTCCCGACAGAGAATTTAATTGTACTTTTTTTTTACACCTAATTTCACACTTAAGCCGCGTAATCATTATATGTTTTGAGAGCTGATATAGCAAGGCTTTTATGTGTGTGAAAAAGTCCAATTGATTCTACGCAGTAGTTTTTGGTTGGTGCCCTTTTAAATATGGAGAGCAATAAGTAGCATTTTCGTCATATTTTACTTTTTTTACTATAGAAAAGGTAAAAATGCTGTTCAAGCCAGAAAGATATTAACCGATGTGTATGGAGAAGATGTGTTGACAGTACGCCAGTATCAAAACTGATTTGCAAAATTTCGATCCGGCAATTTTCATGTCGGAAATGCATCACATTCTGGAAGGCCGATTGAAGCTGATAAAGATACGATAAAGGCATTAGTTGATGCAAACCGGCGAATAACAACGAATGAGATCGGTGAGAAGTTAAATTTATCAAATTCAACTGTTTATGACCACTTGAAAGGCCTTGGGTTTAACCTCGAAGCTCGATATATGGGTTCCCCATGTTCTCACGGAGAGAAATTTGTGTCGTCGCGTTGACATCTGTGATTCAGTTCTCAAACGTCACGAAAATGATTCATTTTTGAAGCGCATCATTACTGGGGACGAAAAATGGATTGTATATAACAATGTCAAACGTAAGAGATCATGGAGCAAAGAAGATGAACCGGCTCAAAGCATTTCCAAAGTCAATATCCATTAAAAAAAGGTGATGCTGTCTGTTTGGTGGGATTTTAAAGGAATCGTTTTTTTTTTTTGAGATTTTACCGGATAACACAACAATTAATTCGGAAGTCTACTGTCATCAGCTGGACAAACTGAATGATGCAGTTCAACGGAAAAGGCCAGAATTAATCAACAGAAAAGGTATAGTGTTCCTCGAAGATAATGCAAGACCTCATACAAGTTTGATCTCTCGCCAAAAGCTTTTACAGCTTGAATGGGATACAATGTCACATCCACCATATTCTCCAGATCTGGCATCTTCGGATTATTATTTGTTCTGGTCACTGTAAAATTTTTTAGACGGTAAAACCTTCACTTCAAATAAGAAAGTCAAAAACCATCTCGATCAGTTTTTTGCCAGCAAAGATCAAAAATTTTGATGAGCGTGGAATCACGCTACTACCAGAGAGATGGCAAAAGATATTGTATCAGAATGGCCAATATATAATTTAATAAAATATTTGTTCATTATACGACAATTGTTTTTCATTTTCATAAAAAAAAAGAAAAAAAAAAAAACGAAATTACTTTCCGAACGACCCAATACTTATATCGTCATATATTGATTTACTTACTGGACAATGGTAAAAAGTGCACAAGCATGTTGTATAATTACTATAAACATGGTATAGTTAGCAATTCCTATTGTGCACAAGATTGATATAGTTACGCATTCGATTGTAAGCCCGATATAATAAAAGATTAGGTTTTTCAAGAAATAGTCAGCACGAATTGGTAATATTAATTCCGTTACACTTATATCACCAGAAATATACCGAAACATACTTAACAATGATGGAAATATCAAAAATACACTATAAAGATATAAGGAGACTGTAAGGGAAAAAAAAGTACTAATGAAAATAAATTAATAAATTTCTAGAAGACATTTATATTTTTCTCATATATAATATATTAACTCACCTGCGATTATTATTGTACACATTCTGCTAATTTCAGCATATTTCTTGAGTATCACTAATTCTGGTTTGTTCGCTAATTCATCCCAATCGAATTTTATGCGATAAAGTATTTTCTTCATCTGAAATTATTAGATAATCGTGTTAAGTGCATTATCGTAAAGATAAAAAGTATGAGAAAAGTTGAGAGAAAAATAAAAAAAAAAAGAAAAAAAAAAAAAAAAAAAAAGCGACGTAATTATTTATTTATTTATTTTTATTTATTTATTTTTATTTATTTATTTATTTTTTTTTTTTTTCATGCACTACGGACAATTTCATTATTGAACAATATGTTGTAATAACAAAAACCGAAGCATAAAGTAGGCAAGATTGTTTCAAGTAATTTGGCGATCGGCATTAATTTCCATTCAGATATGGCGAGAAAATGTATCTAAAAGAAGAAATGAAAAATATTTCATATAATTAATAAAATGTTATGTCATAGTATTGAATATATTTATTATATAATTATTTATTATATTGTAAAATTGTATAAATAAATTTTAGATAAATAAATACAACGAAACATACCTGTACGAATGCTGCGAAGATTATTATGAAATTAATAAAACAAATATAAATAATATTCTTAGATGACGTCTGACGTTGATAAAATCCAATTAAACGAAAAAGTCGACGATTGTAAGTATAATACTCGTTTTCGACATAATCATTCTCCATCGAAAGCATATTGCCGTCTGTTGAGATCGTTCAATGTCCCTTTGTCTTCAACCCCCCTAAGTAAACGTATCTTCATTAATATTTCTAATCGTTCCTATTTTCAATTGAATAATTTAATGATTCGATTCGATTCAATTGTCAAGAAATTTTCTTGAAATAAAATCGAGAAAATTTTTATAAAATATTTTTCAAAGTTGTCATATCATTCTCCCCTTTTTTGCCGTTCGATATCATTCCAATTTAACTCGCGTATCCTTTCCCAGTTATTATATATCATTTTCTTAAACCCTTCGATGAATTGTAAAGTACTTCAACCCTTCTACCGTAGGAGCATGCGCGTTGCGAACTCACCCCTACCGATCGTCTCATTCTCGCGCAGTTTGCATTCGTCGCTCGACCTTGACGGACGTTCACTTCAAAAGAGTAAAGTTTAAATACTTGACGCGTTAACGCTAACAGTGCTATTTTACGCAATTAACGTAAGTGTTCAATGTTCGTTGACAAATGTTCATTCAATGTTAATATTTATTTAAATGAGTCTTCGTTTGTTCACAATTTAAAAAAAAAAAAAAAAAAAAAAGAAAAAAAAGAAAAGTGTGTACATGATTAATCATTTAAATCAAATCAGTATTGATTAAATCGACAAAATATTCAGAAGAATAATTCTTATCAATTGAATTTTTCATAGTATTTGAAAATGGTAATGACTATCGGCAAGAATTTTTTAATTATTAAATATTATATTACAAAATAATAAAGATATTTATATTTTTATTATGTATATATATATATATATCTACACAGATATTTTGTATTTAATAATAATTCTTTTTTCTTTTTTCTTTTTTAATTACTTCAATTGTCATATGCCAAAAATATTTGTATCATAAGAGAAGAGAAGTTTATTGTTGTCAAGAATTTTTCAAATCTTATTTTAAAAGTATACAGATAATCATTACTATTTCTTGTAGGACATTTTTTTTTCCTTTTTCTTTTCAATTTTTACAGGCGTCTATCACAATTTATCGAACAATGGTACAGATCACTATAATGTTTGGATCTATTCATTCCTATTACTTCAATCACTTAACAATCTCAGTCTCTTTATTTATTGGAATTGTAAATGATTTTATTCTTTTTATTGCAAGGTCATGTGCATCACTGACACAACCCTATTCATCGTCTCTTTCGACCTAAGTTTACTTTCGTCTCTCGAATCTCAAGGACGTGGCGTGGTACCTCGACGAATTTGAATCCATGTAAAGTAAATAATTTCGCTCAATGTTAATTATAACAAAACTATTTATTCCATTTTCTATGGTACAAAGGAGGCAATTATTTTCTTAATTTTGTTTGACAAGTATTCGTACAATAATTACATTATTACAAAGGGACATAGATATGCACCTCATTATGATAATTTGAAAGAATTTTATCTTCTTCAAATACATTTCCATTCTTTTCTATTCTCTTCATTTCTTCTTATTTATTTATTTATTTTTTGACGAGGCTTCAAGAACATCGATACCCTTTTTTGTTTTCTTTTTTTTTTCTTTGAAAAAAAATTTCCTTACATATTTTTTTTCGTGTTTTATTCCGTATAATTAGATATTAAAAATAAAAATTATGATATCGTTTTTTATCTATGGAATTAACACATTCCTCGTTTCGTTATTATATTAAATGGAAAAACATTTTTTAAAAATGCATCTTTTACGGTATACCCACGAATAATGATTGAACAATTTGAAAAAATTATTGAATTAGTTTTATATATGGAAAATTCATATTATTTTATTTAATTCTTTTTGATAGCAATTAGAAAAAGATGTTCGATGAAAATATTGGATTACAAATTTATCATCAGATATATTTTCATTTCAACTGCTATTATATACATATACAAATATATAAAATATTTTCATTTTAACAAATAGTGATAAAAAAAAAATCGAAAAATATAAATACACGTCTGTACAATTTTTCGTATCGTTCGAAATAATCTACCGAGTGAGTCATTTGAAATTGTAATATGAAATTGTCATTTATCTATCACATGAAACGTATGTTGTTTGATGCACAATAGAATAAACAGAAAATTATATTATGACTGATATATTTATAGGTGATATTACTATTTTGTAATACTATGCATAAATGTATCAAGAGAATATTTAATTATCAACAAATGAATGTTATCATAAATGAATTATATAAAAATTACTTAATCTAAGGGATATTAAATAGATCGAAAGAGGTACAATATTTCCTCACAAAGCATTCAAAAATTGTGTTTAATTGTGCGAGTAATAATTGATAAAAGAAGAAAAAAAAGGAAGCAGAAAAAGGATAAGACAACTGATAATAATCCACTTTAATGATATGCATAAACACTAACTATTGTACTATATTTTTCATTATCAAAATTATTGCAAGGTATACAATACCATAGCAAAAGAAAATGACTTACGCAAGAACTAGTAAAAAAGATTACGATTAGTATATTGCGTTTAATTGTTATATAGCGGTAATATATAATAAGAAAATATTTTACCGTTGCAAAATGGTCATTGGATACAACAATAGCACCCTTCACCGATAGATTGCAAGGCCTCATGCTTCTCATTATCAAAAAGAGTAACAAATTTTGCGTCTTTAAAGATAACGAATAAAATGGAATCTCACAGCTGGAAAAAATTAATATCGCTTATATAACATACGTTAACATATTGGGTTAGTACGAAATAATTTCTGAATAGTTCTTAAGTTCGTGCCATTTCGACAAATATGATAAAGCTCAAATTATTTGAGCTTCCATTTACATTCCGTAATATTTATTTTATTATATATACATATATATAATTAATATGAAGTCGAAACCGCATGAAATTATTAAATCACCATTGGCCAATAGAAACACATACAATATTGTAAATACGTTGACGTTGTGGTTGATTAAATTTTGTGCCAGATAAACGTAAGCATATATTAGAAAAAGAGATGCAAGAACATATGAGAACCTTGTTAATCCTTCGGTCAAATTTAGTGTTAAAGAAATTATCTGAAATAACTAAAAACAAATTTCACGGCTTTTCTAGATAAGAGTTGTATATTTCAAAATTAAAAATCTCTTTTTTGCACATAAATATAATTACAAATAATATTTACATAAAAATAATCTACCAAAATAAATAAAAATCCAAAGAATTCTTCGAGCAAATGAATTGTTTCGTAAAACGATTTCAATAAATCAATAAATCTTGAATGATATCAAAAAAAGAAATAATATAATATTAGTATTGGGCAAGTTGTAAATTCTTTGAATAATGAACACGTCATTCTCATAAAATAAGATACAAACTCGATCGCCTTATTATAGAATTTTATGATATAGATTAACTTCTCTCTCTCATCGATTAATTCACATTTATTACTCGAATAATAGAAATTTTGTTGATTCTTTACAAATCCTTCAATTGCTCTCCATCTAAAATAAATAAATAATAAATTCCAAGAAACAGTGATAGTGAAAATAATTTTTCTCGTGCAGTATGCGTATATCGTTGCAATTGATTTACTTACTGGACGATGCTAAGAAGTGCACAAGCATGCTGGATAACTACTATAAACATGGAATAGCTAGCAATTCCTATCGTGCCCGCGATTAATAAAATTACATATTCGATTGTAAGTCCAAAGTAGAAAAACAATTGGTTTTTCATGAAATAGTCAATGCTACCTGGTAATATTAATTCCGTTTCACTTATAGATCCAATGACGTAACGAAACACACTTAACAATGATGGAAATATAAAAAATACAATATAAAGATAAAAGGAGACTGTTAGGAAAAAAGCAAAAATGAAAATTAATTAATAAATTTTTATTACAAATTCTGGTATACCGGATATGTTGCATTCACTTACTTGCGATTGTTCTTGTACAAAGTCTACTAATTTCAGCATATTTCTTCAATATCACTAGTTCTGGTTTGTTTGCTAGGTCATCCCAATCGGACTTGATACGATAAAGAATTTTCTTCATCTGAAATTATTACAGAGCTATGTTAAATTAATTATTACAACGATAGAAACATATGTCATTTAGAGTTAAAAAAAAAAAAAATAATAAGAAAAATTTGTTTTCACGTAGAACGGACAACTCTAAAATTCAACAATAGATTGTAATAGCAAGATGCGAAGCATAATGAAGGCAAGGTCGTTTCCAATAATTTGGCGAGCAATATTAATTCTTTTTCAGAGATGAAGAGAATATGAATCTAGAAGAAAAAACGGAAAATAATATTTATAATTATATTAATATATGTCAATGTATTGAATCCATTCCCTGAATTATTCATTACATTCAAAAATTGCATAAATGAATTGCAAAAATACATAAATTAATTCAACTATGATTACCTGTTCGAATATTGCATAAGCAAGAATGAAATTAATAAAACAAATACGAATTATGTTCTTAGATGACGTGTCTTGGCATAATCCAATTAAACGAAAAAATTGAAGATTCATAGTGTAATACTCAATGTCGAGATAATCTTCCTCATTCGAAAGCATATTGCCGTCTGTTGGTGCTCTCCAACATCGATTGTCTTCAACCCCACGCAAGCGTATCATCATTTACTATTCTAATCATCCCTTCTCAAGTGAACACTTAATAATTCAATTCGATTCAACGACGAGGAATTTGCTTGAAATAAAAAATAGTATATTCCCGTAAAGTGATTTCGCAGTTCATATGGCTTTCTTTTTTAGCCGATCCATACTATACAATTTAACATATGTTTTTCTTCCTAACAATTATGTCATTTACTTACCCCTTTCTTGCATTACAAAGTATTCTAACCCTTCTCCCGCAGGAGCATGCGCGTTGCGAACCCACCCTTTCGGACCGCCTCATTCGTACGCAGTTCCCTTCTGTCCGTCGACCTTGACAGACCTATAGCTTTCTTCATCGATGTAAAGCTTAAGTACTTAACGGATTTATGCCATAGTGGTTTCATTTGCATGTTAACAGGTGGATATGAAATATTTGTTAAGTGTTAATATCTATCTAAATTAGTCTTCGTTTGTACATAAATACAAATGTACAGGGTGAGTCATTTGTACTAGATTAATATTATTTTCTGTTAAATCGATAATATATTCAGGAGAATAATTCGTATTAATCCAATTTTGAGAATTTTTTTGAAAACAGAATTAATACGTATATAAATTATCATGTTTTTATTTTTTATATTTTTTATAATAATAGTAATGTTCATTCTTCATATTCGGAAAGTATTTTCTTATTTATTACCATTATTATTATTGTTATTATTATTATTATCATTATTATTATTATTATTAATATAATTGTTATTATTATGCTCCGTTTGATTCTTCTATAATTTGCTGCAATCATTTTGCTTTCTGTTTAGAATTATTCATTCGAAAATATTTTCTTCATCTAGAGATCTCAGACATTCGTCATCTTTCAAAGAACAGAGAAAAAAAAGAACAGAAAAGAAAAATACCAATTACATAGTTCGAAAATGCAACATATTTTTTCTACAATTAAAGAATTAGTACATATTATTAAGAGTTAGTATTTAAGTAAAACATTAGCGTTATATTTTTATCATTTGTACTTTAATAAATGCGATAATTAAAGATCGTTCAATGGTGAAAAATATCCGTCCGAACTTTCGTGCAAACAAATGTACAGGGTGAGTCGCTTATATCATACAAACATTACTTATCATTTGATTGAACAAATTCCTAAGAGAATAATTCTTATAATTTCAATAACTTATTTTAGAATAGCTGTAACGCAAGAGATCAAAAGTTACTTGCCCTCAAGAATTTTCCAAATATTTTCTAAAAATGCAACTTTTACGGTATACCCACGAATAATGATTGAACAATTTGAAAAAATTATTGAATTAGTTTTATATATGGAAAATTCATATTATTTTATTTAATTCTTTTTGATAGCAATTAGAAAAAGATGTTCGATGAAAATATTGGATTACAAATTTATCATAAGATATATTTTCATTTCAACTGCTATTATATACATATACATATATATAAAATATTTTCATTTTAACAAATAGTGATAAAAAAAAAATCGAATAATATAAATACACGTCTGTACAATTTTTCGTATCGTTCGAACTAATCCACCGAGTGAGTCATTTGAAATTGTAATTTGGAAATGTTATTTATCCATCATATGAAACGTATGTTTTTTGATGCACAATAGAATAAACAGAAAATTATATTATGACTGACATATTTATAGGTGATATTACTATTTTGTAATACTATGCATAAATGTATCAAGAGAATATTTAATTATCAACAAATGAATGTTATCATAAATGAATTATATAAAAATTACTTAATCTAAGGGATATTAAATAGATCGAAAGAGGTACAATATTTCCTCACAAAGCATTCAAAAATTGTGTTTAATTGTGCGAGTAATAATTGATAAAAGAAGAAAAAAAAGGAAGCAGAAAAAGGATAAGACAAATAATAATAATCCAATTTAATGATAAGCATAAACACTATCTATTGTACTATATTTTTTACTATCAAAATCATTGCAAGCTATGCAATACCATAGCAAAAGAAAATGCCTTACGCATGAACTAGTAAAAAAGATTACGATTAGTATATTGCGTGTAATATAGCGGTTATATATAATAAGAAAATATTTTACCGCTGCAAAATGGTCATTGGATACAACAATAGCACCCTTCACCGATAGATTGCAAGGCCTCATGCTTCTCATTATCAAAAAGAGTAACAAATTTTGCGTCTTTAAAGATAACGAATAAAATGGAATCTCACAGCTGGAAAAAATTAATATCGCTTATATAACATACGTTAACATATTCGGTTAGTACGAAATAATTTCTGAATAGTTCTTAAGTTCGTGCGATTTCGACAAATATGATAAAGCTCAAATTATTTGAGCTTCCATTTACATTCCGTAATATTTATTTTATTATATATACATATATATAATAAGAAGTGGAAACCGCATGAAATTATTAAATCACTTTTGGCCAATAGAAACACATACAATATTGTAAATACGTTGACGTTGTGATTTATTAAATTTTGTGCCAGATAAAAGTAAGCATATATTAGAGAAAGAGATCCAAGAACAAACAGTAACTTTGTTAATCCTTCGGCCGAATTAAGAGTTAAAGAAATTATCTGAAATAACTATAAACAAATTTCATGGCTTTTCTAGATAAGAGTTTTATATTTCAAAACTAAAAATCTTTCTTTTGTACATAAATATAATTACAAATAATATTTACATAAAAATAATCTACCAAAATATATATAAATCCAAAGAATTCTTCGAACAAATGAATTGTTTCGTAAAACGATTTCAATAAATCAATAAATCTTGAATGATATCAAAAAGAGAAATAATATAATATTAGTATTTCGCAAGTTGTAAATTCTTTGAATAATGAACACGTCCTTCTCATAAAATAAGATACAAACTCGATCGCCTTATTATAGAATTTTATGATATGGATTATCTTCTCTCTTTCATCGGTTAATTCACTGTTATTACTTGAATAATAGTTATTTTGTTGATTCTTTACAAATCTTTCAATTGCTCTCCATCTAAAATAAAAATATAAAAAACTCCAAGAAACAATAATAGTAAAAATAATTTTTCTCGCGCAGTTTGCGCATATCGTTGCAATTGATTTATTTACTGGACGATGGTAAGAAGTGCACAAGCATGTTGGACAACTACTATATACATGGAATAGTTAGCTATTCCTACCGTGCCCGCGATTAATATAATTACATATTCGATTGTAAGCACAATGTAGTAAAACATTTGGTTTTTCATGAAGTAGTCAACAGGAACTGGTAATATTAATTCCGTTTCATTTATAACACCAAAAACGTATTGAAATGCACTTAAAAATGATGGAGATATCAAAAATACAATATAAAGACAAATGAAGACTGTAAGGAAAAAAAGCACTAATGAAAATTAATTAATAAATTTCTATTAACCATTCTGGTATATCGGATATGTTGTATTCACTTACTTGCGAATGTTAATGTACAAAGTCTACTAATTTCAGCATATTTCTTCAGTATCACTAGTTCTGGTTTGTTTGCTAGGTCATCCCAATCGGACTTGATACGATAAAGAATTTTCTTCATCTGAAATTATTACAGAGTTATGTTAAATTAATTAATAAAAGGACAGCAACATATGTTATTTAGAGTAAAAGAAAAAAAAGAATAATAGGAAAAATTTGTATTCATGTAGAACGGACAACTCTATCATTCAACAATAGATTGCAATAACAAGATCCGTGGCTTAATATTGGCAAGATCGTTTCCAGTAATTTGGCGATCACTATTAATTTTTTTTCAGAGATGAAGAGAGAATAAATCTAAAAGAAGAAACGAAAAATAATACTTATATAATTATATGTCAAAGTATCGAATCCATTCTCTGAATTGTACATTATATTCAATAATTGCAGGAACGAAATGTACATAAATTAATTCAACTATGATTACCTGTTCGAATACTGCAATAGCTAGCATGAAATTAATAAAACAGATATGAATTATCTTCTTAGATGAAGTCTTTTGGCATAATCCAATTAAACGAAAAAATTGAAGATTCATAGTGTAATACTCATTGTCGAGATAATCTTCCTCATTCGAAAGCATATTGCCGTCTGTTGGTGCTCTCCAACATCGATTGTCTTCAACCCCACGCAAGCGTATCATCATTTACTATTCTAATCATCCCTTCTTAAGTGAACACTTAATAATTCAATTCGATTCAACGACGAGAAATTTGCTTGAAATAAAAAATAGCATATTCCCGTAAAGTGATTTCGCAGTTCATATAGCTTTCTTTTTTAGCCGATCGATACTATACAATTTTTGACATATGTTTTTCTCCCTAACAATTATGTCATTTACTTACCCCTTCTTTGCATTACAAAGTACACTAACCCTTCTCCTGCAGGAGCATGCGCGTTGCAAATCCACCCCTTCGGACCGCCTCATTCGTACGCAGTTCCCTTCTGTCCGTCGACCTTGACAGACCTATAGCTTTCTTCATCGAAGTAAAGCTTAAGTACTTAACGGATTTATGCCATAGTGGTTTCATTTGCATGTTAACAGGTTGATATGAAATATTTGTTAAGTGTTAATATCTATCTAAATTAGTCTTCGTTTGTACATAAATACAAATGTTCAGGGTGAGTCATTTGAACTAGATTAATATTATTTTCTGTTAAATCGATAATGTATACAGGATTATGATTCCTATTTATTCAATTTTGAGTACTTTTTTGAAAACAGAGTTGATATGAATATAAATATTCTTATCTATATTTTATATATTTTTTATAATAACAGTAATGTTCAATCTACATATTCCGAAAGTATTTTCTTATTTATTATCATTATTATTATTGTTAATATTATTATTGTCATTATTATTATTATTATTATTATTAATATAATTGTTATTATTATGCTCCGTTTGAATTCTTCTATAATTTGCTGCAATCATTTTGCTTTCTGTTTAGAATTATTCATTCGAAAATATTTTCTTCAGAGGTCTCAGACATTCGTCATCTTTCAAAGAAAAGAGAAAAAAAAAGAACAGAAAAGAAAAATACCAATTACATAGTTCGAAAATGCAACATATTTTTTCTACAATTAAAGAATTAGTACTTATTATTACGAGTTAGTACTTAAGTAAAACATTAGCATTATTTTTTTATCATTTATACTTTAATAAATGCGATAATTAAAGATCGTTCAATGGTGAAAAATATCCGTCCGAACTTTCGTGCAAACAAATGTACAGGGTGAGTCGCTTATGTCATACAAACATTACTTATCATTTGATCGAAGAAATTCCTAAGAGAATAATTCCTATAATTTCAATTATATTATTCCTGAAATGTTGTATCAGAAGAGATCAGAAATTAGTTGTTCTCAAAAATTTTTCAAATTTTATTTTAAAAGGATACGTGTAATTACAATTATTACCTGTTCATTGTTATTTTTCTTTTTTTAATATTTACCAGCATCCATCACTTTTTATCCAAAGACCATTAAAACACCTGCATCTCTTCGCTGTTTTAATTCACTCTCTTAACACCCTCATTCACTTTATTTATGGGAATTGTAATGATTGTATTCCTTTTATTTCAAGGTCATGCGCATCATGGACACGACCCTATTCATCGTCTCTTTCGACCTAAGTTTACTTTCGTCCCTCGAATGTCAAGGACGTGGCGTGGTACCTCGACAAATTTGAATCCATGTAAAGTAAGTAATTTCGTTCAATGTTAATAACTGTATCAAAACCGTTTATTCCATTTTCTATGATATAAATGATGCAAGCGTAATTTTGTCAATTTTATGTTTGACAAATATTCGTACAATAATTACATTATTTCAAGGGGCATAGATATGTAACCCATTTTGATAATTTGAACGCATTTTTTCTTTTTCAAAAACATTTCTTTTCTTTCTATTGTTATTATTTTTTTTATTTTTTTTTTTTTTTTTCAATGAGACTTCAAGAACATCCATACCATTCTTTGTTTTTTTTTATCTCGAAAAATATTTCCTTACGTATTTTTTTTCGTGTTTTATTCCGTATAATTAGATATTAAAAATAAAAATTATGATATCGTTTTTTTTTTCTATGGAATTAACACATTCATCGTTTCGTTATAATATTAAATGGAAAAACATTTTTTAAAAATGCAACATCAAAATTCGTAGGTATACCTACGAATAATGATTGAAAAGTTTGAAAAAATTATTGAAATAGTTTTAGAGCAACTATAAGGAAAAGTCATATTATTTTATTTGTTTTTTTTTTATAGCAACTAGAAAAAGATGTTCGATGAATATATTGGATTACAAATTTATCATCAGATATATTTACATATCATCTGCTATACATATACATGTACATATATATAAAATATTTTTATTTTAACAAATGATGATAAAAAGAAAAAAAATCTTTAAATATAAATACACGTCTGTACAATTTTTCGTATCGTTCGAACTAATCTACCGAGTGAGTCATTTGAAATTGTAATATGAAATTGTTATTTATCTATCACATGAAACATATGTTGTTTGATGCACAATAGAATAAACAGAAAATTATATTATGACTGATATATTTATACGTGATATTACTATTTTGTAATATCATGCATAAATATATCCAGAAAATATTTAATTATCAAAGAATGATTGTTATAACAAATGAATTATATAAAATTTACTTAATCTAAGAGATATTAAATAGACAGAAAATATAGAATATTTCTTCACAAAAGATTCAAAAATTGTGTTTAATTGTACGAGTAATAATTGATAAAAGAAGAAAAAAAAGGAAGCAGAAAAAGGATAAGAAAACTAATAATAATCCAATTTAATGATATGCATAAACACTAACTATTGTACTATATTTTTCATTATCAAAATCATTGCAAGCTATACAATACCATACCAAAAGAAAATGACTTACTCATGAACTAGTAAAAAAGATTACGATTAGTATATTGCATATTATTGTTATATAGCGGTTATATATAATAAGAAAATATTTTACCGTTGCAAAAAGGTCATTGGATACAACAATAGCACCCATCACCGATAAATTGCATGGCCTCATGCTTCTCATTATCAAAAATAGTAACAAATTTTGCGACTTCAAAGATAAAGAGTAAAACGGAATTTGACAGCTGTAAAAAATTAATATCGCTTATATAACACTTTTTAATATATTCGGTTAATAGAAAATAATTTCTGATTAGTTCTTAAGTTCGTGCGATTTCCACAAATCTGATAAAGTTTAAATTTTTTGAATTTTCAATTGTATTCTGTAAATATTTATTATTTGTATATACATACATTCAATATGAGGTGGAAACCGCATGAAATTATTGGATCACCCTTGACCAAATAGAAACACATACAATATTGTAAATACGTTGAGGTTGTGATTTATTAAATTTTGTGCCAGATAAACGTAAGCATATATTAGAGAAAGAGATCCAAGAACATACAGGAACTTTGTTAATCCTTCGGTCATATTTAGAGTTAAAGAAATTATCTGAAATAACTAAAAACAAATTTCACGGCTTTTCTAGATAAGTGTTGTATATTTCAAAATTAAAAATCTTTCTTTTGTACATAAATATAATTACAAATAATATTTACATAAAAATAATCTACCAAAATATATATAAATCCAAAGAATTCTTCGAGGAAATGAATTGTTTCGTAAAACGATTTCAATAAATCAATAAATCTTGAATGATATCAAAAAAAGAAATAATATAATATTAGTATTGGGCAAGTTGTAAATTTTTTGAATAATGAACACGTCCGTCTCATAAAATAAGATACAAACTCGATCGCGTTATTATAGTATTTAATGATATGTATTATCTTCTCTCTCTCATCGATTAATTCACATTTATTACTCGAATAATAGAAATTTTGTTGATTCTTTACAAATCCTTCAATTGCTCTCCATCTAAAATAAATAAATAATAAATTCCAAAAAACAGTAATAGAGAAAATAATTTTTCTCGTGCAATATGCGAATATCGTTGCAATTGATTTACTTACTGGACAATTGTAAGAAGTGCACAAGCATGCTGGACAACTACTACAAACATGGAATAGTTAGCAATTCCTACCGTACCCGCGATTAATATAATTACATATTCGATTGTAAGCCCGATATAGTAAAACATTTGGTTCTTCATGAAATATTCAACAGGAACTGGTAATATTAATTCCGTTTCATTTATAACACCAAAAACGTATCGAAATGCACTTAAAAATGATGGAGATATCAAAAATACAATATAAAGACAAAAGGAGACTGTAAGGGGAAAAAGGACTAATGAAAATTAATTAATAAATTTCTATTAATCATTCTGGTATACCGGATATGTTGTATTCACTTACTTGAGATTGTTAATGTACAAAGTCTACTGATTTCAGCATATTTCTTCAATATCACTAGTTCTGGTTTGTTTGCTAAGTCATCCCAATCGGACTTGATACGATAAAAAATTTTTTTCATCTGAAATTATTACAGAGTTAGGTGAAATTAATTAATATAACGACAGCAACATATGTTATTTAGAGTAAAAGAAAAAAGAAAATAATAGGAAAAATTTGTATTCATGTAGAACGGACAACTCTATCATTCAACAATAGATTGCAATAACAAGATCCGTGGCATAATATAGGCAAGGTCGTTTCCAGTAATTTGGCGATCAACATTAATTTTTTTTCAGAGATGAAGAGAGAATAAATCTAAAAGAAGAAACGAAAAATAATATTTATACTTATATAATTATATGTCAAAATATTGAATCCATTCTGGGAATTATTCATTATATTCAAAAATTGCAGGAACGAAATGTATATAAATTAATTCAACTATGATTACCTGTTCGAATACTGCAAAAGCTAGCATGAAATTAATAAAACAGATATGAATTATCTTCTTAGATGAAGTCTTTTGGCATAATCCAATTAAACGAAAAAATTGAAGATTTATCTTGTAATACTCATTGTCGAAGTAATCTTCCTCCTTCGAAATCATATTGCCGTCTGTTGCTGCTTTCCTACATAGATTGTCTTCAACCCCACGCAGGCGTACCTTTATTAATTATTCTAATCATCCCTTTTCCAGTATTCACTTAATAATTCAATTCGATTCAAAGCCAAGAAATTTGCTTGAAACAAAAAATAGCATATTCCCGTAAAGTGATTTCGCAGTTCATATAGCTTTCTTTTTTAGCCGATCGATACTATAGAATTTAACATACGTTTTTCTTCCTAACAATTATGTCATTTACTTACCCCTTTCTTGCATTACAAAGTATTCTAACCCTTCTCCCGCAGGAGCATGCGCGTTGCACATCCACCCCTTCGGACCGCCTCATTCGTACGCAGTTCCCTTCTGTCCGTCGACCTTGACAGACCTATAGCTTTCTTCATCGAAGTAAAGCTTAAGTACTTAACGGATTTATACCATAGTGGTTTCATTTGCATGTTAACAGGTGGATATGAAATATTTGTTAAGTGTTAATATCTATCTAGATTAGTCTTCGTTTGTACATAAATACAAATGTACAGGGTGAGTCATTTGAACTAGATTAATATTATTTTCTGTTAAATCGATAATATATTCAGGAGAATAAATCGTATTAATCCAATTTTGAAAATTTTTTTGGAAACAGAATTGATATGAATATAAATATTCTTATCTATATTTTATATATTTTTTATAATAACAGTAATGTTCAATCTACATATTCCGAAAGTATTTTCTTATTTATTATCTTTATTATTATTGTTAATATTATTATTATTATTATTATTATTATTATTATTGTTATCATTATTATTATTGTGTCTTTATTATTATTGATAATATAATTGCTATTATTATGCTCCGTTTGAATTCTTCTATAATTTGCTGCAATCATTTTTCTTTCTATTTAGAGTTATTCATTCGAAAATATTTTCTTCATTTAGAGATCTTAAATATTCCTTATCCTTCAAAGAAAAGAGAAGAAAAAAAAAAAGAATAGAAAAGAAAAATAATAATTACATAGTTCGAAAATGCAACATATTTTTTCTACAATTAAAGAATTAGTACTTATTATTACGAGTTAGTACTTAAGTAAAACATTAGCATTATTTTTTTATCATTTGTACTTTAATAAATGCGATAATTAAAGACCGTTCAATGGTGAAAAATATCCGTCCGAACTTTCGTGCAAACAAATGTACAGGGTGAGTCGCTTATGTCATACAAACATTACTTATCATTTGATCGAACAAATTCCTAAGAGAATAATTCTTATAATTTCAATAACTTATTTTAGAATAGCTGTAACATAAGAGATCAAAAGTTACTTGTCCTCAAGAATTTTCCAAATATTATTTTGAATGGATATGTGTAATTACAATTATTACAGGTCCATTATGTTTCTTTTATTAATTTTTACGATCATCACTCCCTTTTCGTTCAAAGACCACTAAAGCACCTGCATCTCTTTGCTGATAATACATCACTCTCTTAACACCCCCATCTTCTTTATTTTTTGGAAATGTATATGATTTTATTCCTTTTATTTGAAGGTCATGCGCATCACGGACACAACTCTATTCATCGTCTCTTTCGACCTAAGTTTACTTTCGTCTCTCGAATCTCAAGGACGTGGCGTGGTACCTCGACGAATTTGAATCCATGTAAAGTAAATAATTTCGCTCAATTTTAATTATAACAAAACTATTTATTCCATTTTCTATGGTACAAAGGAGGCAATTATTTTCTTAATTTTGTTTGACAAGTATTCGTACAATAATTACATTATTACAAAGGGACATAGATATGCACCTCATTATGATAATTTGAAAGAATTTTATCTTCTTCAAATACATTTCCATTCTTTTCTATTCTCTTCATTTCTTCTTATTTATTTATTTATTTTTTGACGAGGCTTCAAGAACATCGATAACCTTTTTTGTTTTCTTTTTTTTTTCTTTGAAAAAAGATTTCCTTACATATTTTTTTTCGTGTTTTATTCCGTATAATTAGATATTAAAAATAAAAATTATGATATCGTTTTTTATCTAAGGAATTAACACATTCCCCGTTTCGTTATTATATTAAATGGAAAAACATTTTTAAAAAATGCAACCTTTATGGTATGTCCACGAATAATGATTGAACAATTCGAAAAAATTTTTGAAATAGTTTTAGAGCAACTATACGAAAAATTCATACTATTTTATTTGTTTTTTTTTTTTTTATAGCAATTAGAAAAAGATGTTCGATGAATATATTGGATTACAAATTTATCATCAGATATATTTACATATCATCTGCTACTATATACATATACATATATATAAAATATTTTTATTTTAACAAAAGATGATAAAAAGAAAAAAAATCTTTAAATATAAATACACGTCTGAACAATTTTTCGTATCGTTCGAACTAATCTACCGAGTGAGTCATTTGAAATTGTAATATGAAATTGTTATTTATCTATCACATGAAACATATGTTGTTTGATGCACAATAGAATAAACAGAAAATTATATTATGACTGATATATTTATATGTGATATTACTATTTTGTAATACTATGCATAAATGTATCAAGAGAATATTTAATTATCAAAGAATGTGTGTTACCACAAATGAATCATATAAAATTTACTTAATCTGTTTAATTGTGCAAGTAATAATTGTTAAAAGAAGAAAAAAATTGAAGCTAGAAAAGGATAAGACAATTAAAAATAATCCTATTTAATGATATGCATAAACACTAATTATCGTATTATATTTATCATCATCATAATCACTGCAAGCTATACAATACCATAGCAAAAGAAAATGCCTTACGCATGAACTAGTAAAAAAGATTACGCATAGTATATTATATATTATTGTTATATAATGGTTATATATAATAAGAAAATATTTTACCGTTGCAAAAAGGTCATTGGATACAACAATAGCACCCATCACCGATAAATTGCATGGCCTCATGCTTCTCATTATCAAAAATAGTAACAAATTTTGCGACTTCAAAGATAAAGAATAAAACGGAATTTGACAGCTGTAAAAAATTAATATCGCTTATATAACACTTTTTAATATATTCGGTTAATAGAAAATAATTTCTGATTAGTTCTTAAATTCGTGCGATTTCGATAGATATGAAAAATCTCAAATTTTTTAATCTTTAGTTTCTATTCTGTAATATTTATTTAATTATATATATATATTCAATATGAAGTCGAAACCGCATGAAATTATTAAATCATCATTGGCCAATAGAAACACATACAATATTCTAAATACGTTGACGTTGTGGTTGATTAAATTTTGTGCCAGATAAACGTAAGCATATATTACAGAAAGAGATGCAATAACATATGAGAACTTTGTTAATCCTTCGGTCAAATTTAGAGTTAAAGAAATTATCTGAAATAGCTAAAAACAAATTTCACGGCACTTCTAGATAATAGTTGTATATTTGAAAATTGAAAATCTTTTTTCTGTACATAAATATAATTACAAATAATATTTACATAAAAATAATCTACCAAAATAAATATAAATCCAAAGAATTCTTCGAGCAAATGAATTGTTTCGTAAAACGATTTCAATAAATCAATAAATCTTGAATGATATCAAAAAAAGAAATAATATAATATTAGTATTGCGCAAGTTTTAAACTCTATAAATAATGAACACGTCCGTCTCATAGAATAATATACAAACTCGATTGCCCTATTATAGAATTTAATGATATGAATTATCTCTTCTCTTTGTTCGATTAATACACTTTTATTACTCGAAAAATAGAAATTTTGTTGATTGTTCACAAATCTTTGAATTACTCTCCATCTAAAATAAATAAATAGTAAACTCCAAAAAACAGTAATCGTGAAAATAATTTTTCTCGTGCGGTATGCTTATATCGTTACAATTGATTTACTTACTGGACGATGCTAAGAAGTGCACAAGCATGCTGGATAACTACTATAAACATGGAATAGCTAGCAATTCCTACCGTGCCTGCGATTAATATAATTACATATTCGATTGTAAGCACGATGTAGTAAAACATTTGGTTTTTCATGAAATAGTCAACAGGTACTGGTAATATTAGTTCCGTTGCATTTATAACACCAAAAACGTATCGAAATGCAGTTAACAATGATGGAGATATCAAAAATACAGTATAAAGATAAAAAGAGACTGTAAGGGAAATAGCACAAGTGAAAATTAATCAATAAATTTTTATTAGCATTTCTGGTATACCGGATATGTTGTATTCAATTACTTGCGATTGTTAATGTACAAAGTCTACTAATTTCAGCATATTTCTTCAGTATCACTAGTTCTGGTTTGTTTGCTAGGTCATCCCAATCGGACTTGATACGATAAAGAATTTTCTTCATCTGAAATTATTACAGAGTTATGTTAAATTAAATATTACAACGACAGAAACATATATAGTTTAGAGTAAAAAAAAAGATGAAAGATAAGAGGAAAAATTTGTTTTCACGTAGAACGGACAACTCTATCATTCAACAATAGATTGCTATAACAAGATGCGTAGCATAATATAGGCAGGGTAGTTTCTAGTAATTTGGCGATCAATATTAATTTTTTTTCAGAGATGAAGAGAGAATAAATCTAAAAGAAGAAACAAAAAATAATACTTATATAATTATATGTCAAAGTATCGAATCCATTCTCTGAATTGTACATTATATTCAATAATTGCAGGAACGAAATGTACATAAATTAATTCAACTATGATTACCTGTTCGCATATTCCAACAGCTAGCATGACATTAATAAAACAAATACGAATTATGTTCTTAGATGACGTCTTTTGGCATAATCCAATTAAACGAAAAAATTGAAGATTCATAGTGTAATACTCATTGTCGAGATAATCTTCCTCCTTCGAAAGCATATTGCCGTCTGTTGGTGCTCTCCAACATCGATTGTCTTCAACCCCACGCAAGCGTATCATCATTTACTATTCTAATCATTCCTTCTCAAGTGATCACTTAATAATTCAATTCGATTCAACGCCGAGAAATTTGCTTGAAATAAAAAATAACATATTCCCGTAAAGTGATTTCGCAGTTCATATAGCATTCTTTTTTAGCCAATCGATACTATATAATTTAACATATGTTTTTCTTCCTAACAATTATGTCATTTACTTACCCCTTCTTTGCATTACAAAGTACACTAACCCTTCTCCTGCAGGAGCATGCGCGTTGCAAATCCACCCCTTCGGACCGCCTCATTCGTACGCAGTTCCCTTCTGTCCGTCGACCTTGACAGACCTATAGCTTTCTTCATCGAAGTAAAGCTTAAGTACTTAACGGATTTATGCCATAGTGGTTTCATTTGCATGTTAACAAGTCGATATGAAATATTTGTTAAGTGTTAATATCTATCTAAATTAGTCTTCATTTGTACATAAATACAAATGTACAGCGTGAGTCATTTGAACTAGATTAATATTATTTTCTGTTAAATCGATAATATATTCAGGAGAATAATTCGTATTAATCCAATTTTGAGAATTTTTTTGAAAACAGTATTGATATGAATTCAAATAATCATATTTTTTATAATAATAGTAATGTTCATTCTTCATATACGGAAAGTATTTTCTTATTTATTATCATTATCATTATTGTTAATATTATTATTGTCATTATTATTATTATTATTATTATTAATATAATTGTTATTTTTATGCTCCGTTTGAATTCTTCTATAATTTGCTGCAATCATTTTTCTTTCAGTTTAAAATTATTCATTCGAAACTATTTTCTTCATTTTGAAGTCACAGATTTTCGTTATCCTTCAAAGATAGAAAAAAAAAGAAAGAACAGAAAAGAAATTAATTTATTAAACTAATTAGATCGAAATACTAATAGATCGAACATGTGACGTATGTTTTTTACAATTAAAGAGTTAGTACTTATCTTTACGAGTTAGTACTTAAGAAAAACATTAGCGTTATATTTTCATCATTTAAACTTTAATAATTGTGATAATTAATGATCGTTCAATGATGAAAAATATCCGTTCGAACGTTCGAGCAAACAAATGTATATGGTGAGACACTTACATCATACCAGCATTATTTTTCATTTTATCGAATTAATTCTCAAGAAAATAATTCTTATAATTTCAATTACATTATTCCAGAGTAGATGTATCATAAGTGATCAGAAGTTTTTTGTTCTCAAGAATTTTTCATATCTTATTTTAAAAGGGCACGTGTAATTTCAATTATTACCTGTCCATTATTATTTTTTTTTTTTTTTAATATTTACCAGCTTCCTTCCCTTTTTATCCAAAGACCATTAAAACACCTGCATCTCTTCGCTGTTTTAATTCACTCTGTTAACACCCTCATTCACTTTATTTATGGTAACTGTAAATAATTTTATTCATTTTATTTCAAGGTCATGCGCATCACGGACACAACCCTATTCATCGTCTCTTTCGACCTAAGTTTACTCTCGTCTCTCGAATGTCAAGGACGTGGCATGGTATCTAGACGAATTTGAATCCATGTAAAGTAAGTACTTTCTTTTAATGTTAATAACTTTCTCAAAACTATTTATTCCATTTTCTATCATATAAAAAAGACAAGTGTTAATTTTTATTAATTTCATGTTTAACAAATATTCGTGAAATAATTACATTATTTCAAGTGGCATAGATATGTACCCCAGCATGATAATTTGAAAGAATTTTTTCTTTTTCAAAAACATTTCTTTTCTTTTATATTCTTTTCATTTCTTTTTATTTATTTATTTTTTTTTTTTAACGAGGCTTCGAGAACATCGATACCCTTTTTTGTTTTCTTCCTTTTTTTTTCAAAAAAGATTTCCTGACATATTTTTTCTCCTGTTTTATTCCGTATAATTACATATTAAAAATAAAAATTACAACATCGTTTTTTTTCTATGTAATTAACACATTCCTTGGTTCGTTATAAAATTAAATGGAAAATAAATTTTTTAAAAAGCAACCTTTACGGTGTAATCACGAAAAATGATTGAAAAATTTGAAAAAATTATTTCGATGAAAATATTGGATTATAAATTTATCATCAGATATATTTTTTTTTCAACTGTAACTATATACATATACATATATATAAAATATTTTCATTTTAACAAATAGTGATAAAAAAAAAAAATCGTTTAATATAAGTACACGTCTGTACAATTTTTCGTATCGTTCGAACTAATCTACTGGGTGAATCATTTGAAATTTTAAAATGTTTTTTATTAATCATATGAAACATAAGTTGTTTGAAGAGTTTAAGTGACCAACAAAATAAACAGGAAATTATATTATAATTATCACATTTATACGTGATATTACAAAATAGTAATTATAAATATTTCAAGGGAATATTTAATTATCCAAAAATGAATGCTATCGTAAAAGAATTAAATGAAATGTACTTAATCAAAGAGGTATTAAATAGATAGAAAGATTTCACAATATTTCCGCACGAAACATTTAAAAGTAGCGTTTATTTGTATAAGTAATAATCGATAAAAAGAAAAAAAAGGATAGCAGAAAAAAAGGAAAGACAATTAATAATAATCCATTTAAATGACATTATTCCTAATTAAAAACGGTAATATTATACTTTTCATTATCAAAATTATTGCAAGCTATACAATACCATAGCGAAAGAAAATGAATTTCGCATTATCTAGTAAGGAAGATTACGATTAGTATATTGCGTTTAATTGTTATATAGCGGTTATATGTAATAAGAAAATATTTTACCGTTGCAAAATGGTCATTGGATACAACAATAGCACCCTTCACCGATAAACTGCACGGCCTCATGCTTCTCATTATCAAAAAGAGTAACAAATTTTGCGTCTTCAGAGATAACGAATAAAATGGAATTTGACAGCTGGAAAAAATTAATATCACTCATATAACACTTGTTTATATATTCGATAGATAGAAAATAACTTCTGATTAGTTCTTAAGTTCGTGCGATTTCGACTAATATGATAAAGCTCAAATTTGTTTGAGCTTTCATTTATATTCTGTAATATTTTTCTAATTATATATACATATATATATATATATATATATATATATATATATTCAATATGAGGTGGAAACCGCATGAAATTATTGGATCATCCTTGACCAAATAGAAACACATACAATATTGTAAATACTTTGACGTTGTGATTTATTAAATTTTGTGCCAGATAAAAGTATGCATATATCGTAAAAAGAGTTCCAACAACAAAAAAGATCTTTGTTAATCCTTCGGTCAAATTAAGAGTTAAAGAAATTATCTGAAATAACTAAAAACAAATTTCACGACTTTTCTCGATAATAGTTGTATATTACAAAATTAAAAAATATTTTTTTGTACATAAATATAATTAGATATAATACTTACGTAAAAATAATCTATCAAAAAAATTATAAATCCAAAGAATTCTTCGAGCAAATGTGTTGCTTCGTAAAACGATTTCAATAAATTAATAAATCTTGAATGATATCAAAAAAAGAAATAATGTAATATTAGTATTTGGCAAGTTGTAAAATCTATAAATAATGAACACGTCCGTCTCATAAAATAAGATACAAACTCAATCGCGTTATTATAGAATTTTATGATATGGATTATCTCTTCTCTTTCTTCGATTAATACACATTTATTACTCGAATAATCGAAATTTTGTTGATTGTTTACAAATCTTTCAATTACTCTCCATCTAAAAGAAATAAATAATAAACTCCAAAAAACAGTAATAGTGAAAATAATTTTTCTTGTGCCGTATGCGTATATCGTTGCAATTAATTTACTTACCGGACGATAGTGAGAAGTGCACAAGCATGCTGGATAACTACTATAAACATGGAATAGTTAGCAACCCCTACATTGCCCGCGATTAATATAATTATAGATTCGATTGTAAGTCCGATGTAGTAAAGTATTCGGTTGTTCATGATAGAATCAACACGAACTGGTAATATTAATTCCGTTTCATTTATAGAACCACTGACATAACGGAACGCACTTAACAATGATGGAAATATCAAAAATATAATATAAAGATAAAAGGAGACTGTAAGGGAAAAGAACACTAATGAAAATTAATTAATAAATTTTTATAAACCATTTTTTTACTCTGCATATGGTGTATTCACTTACTTGCCATTGCTATTGTACAAAGTCTACTAATTTCAGCATATTTCTTCAGTATCACTAATTCTGGTTTGTTTGCCAGGTCATCCCAATCGGTCTTGATACGATAAAAAATTTTTCTCATCTGAAATTTTTACAGATTTATGTTAAATTAATTATTATAACGACAAGAACATATTTCATTTAGAGTAAAAGAAAAAAAAAAAATAAAAGGAAAAATTTATTTTCATGTAGAACGGACAACTCTATCATTCAACAATAGATTGCAATAACAAGATCCGTAGCATAATGTAGGCATGATCGTTTCTAGTAATTTGGCAATCAATATTAATTTTTTCTCCGAGATGAAGAGAAAATTCATCTAAAAGAAGAAATGAAAAATAATATTTATACTTATATGATTATATGTCAAAGTATTGAATTCATTCTCTGAATTATTCATCATATTCAAAATTTGCATAAATGAATTGTACATAAATAAATTCAACTATGATTACCTGTTCGAATAGTGCAAAAGCCAGCATGAAATTAATAAAACAAATAAGAATAATGTTCTCCTTTGACGTCTTTTGGCATAATCCAATTAAACGAAAAAATTGACGATTAATCGTGTAATACTCATTGTCGAGATAATCTTCCTCATTCGAAAGCATATTGCCGTCTGTTGGTGCTCTCCAACATCGATTGTCTTCAACCCCACGCAAGCGTATCATCATTTATTAATCTAATCATCCCTTTTCCAATGAACACTTAATAATTCAATTCGATTGACCGCCGACAAATTTGCTTGAAATAAAAAATAGCATATTCCCGTAAAGTGATTTCGCAGTTCTTATGGTTTTCTTGTTTTAAACGTTCGATACTGTACAATTAAACACATGTATCTCTTCCCACCTATTATCTTACTTTCTTACCCCTTCTTTGCATTACAAAGTACACTAACCCTTCTCCCGTAGGAGCATGCGCGTTGCGAACCCACCCCTTCGGTCCACCTCATACGCATGCAGTTCACTTCCGTCCCTCGACCTTGACAGACCTATAGCTTTCTTCATCGAAGTAAAGCTTTAGTACTTAACACGTTAACGGCATAGTTAGATACCATTTGCATGTTATCAAGTGAATAAGAAATATTTGTTAAGTGTTAATATCTATCTAAATTAGTCTTCGTTTGTTCATAAATACGAATTTATAGGGTGAGTCATTTGTACCAGATTAATATTATTTTCTATTAAATTGATAATGTATTCAGGACAATAATTCGTATTAATTCAATTTTGAGAATTTTTTAAAAACAATTGATATTAACACATATAATCATTTTGTTGTTTCATATGTTTTGTAAAATAACAGTAATCATTATTGTACATAATCTAAAATTATTTCTTTACTTATAATTATTATTATTATTATTATTATTATTATTATTATTATTATTATTATTATTATTATTATTATTATTATTACTATTATTATTATTATTATTATTATTAATATTATTGTTATTAATAGCAATTAGAAAAAGACGTTCGACGAAAATGTTGGATTAGAAATTTATCGTTAGATATATTTTCTTTCCAACTGTAAATATACATATTTATATATATATATATATATATATATATATATATATATATATATATATAAAATATGTTGCATTTTAAAAAGTAGTGATATAAAAGAAATAATCGTTCAATATCTATACATGTCTGAACAATTTTTCGTATCTTTCGTACAAACTGATCTACCGGGTGATTCATTTGAAATTTTAAAGTGTTATTTATTAATCATATGAAACATAAGTTGTTTGATGAGTATAACTGAAAAACAAAATAATCAGGAAATTATATTATAATGGACATTTTTATACGTGACATTACAAAATAATAATTATAAATATTTCAAGGGAATATTTAATTATACAAAAATGAATGTTATCGTAAAAGAATTAAATAAAATTCATTTCATCAAAGAGGTATTAAGTAGACATGAATCAGTACAATATTTCTGCACAAAACAATCAAAACTTGCGTTTATTTGTACAAGTAATAATTGATAAAAAGAAAAGAAAAAATAGCAGAAAAAAGAAATGACAATTAAATGGTGAATCAATGACATTAAACATAACCACAAACTATCATATTATATTTTTCATTATCTAAATTATTGCAAGGTATACAATACCATAGCAAAAGAGAATGACTTACTCATGAACTAGTAAAAAAGATTACGATTAGTATATTGCGTTTAATTGCTGAAAGTGGTTATATATAATAAGAAAATATTTTACCGTTGCAAAATGGTCATTGGATACAACAATAGCACCCCTCATCGATAAACTGCATGGCATCATGCTTCTCATTATCAAAAAGAGTAACAAATTTTGCGTCTTCAGAGATAACGAATAAAATGGAATTTGACAGCTGGAAAAAATTAATATCACTCGTATAACACTCGTTTATATATTCGATAGATAGAAAATAACTTCTAATTAGTTCTTAAGTTCATGCGATTTCGACTAATATGATAAGCTCAAACAAATTTGAGCTTTCATTTATATTCTGCAACATTTTTCTAATTATATATACATATATATATATATATATATATATATATATATATATATATATTCAATATGAGGTGGAAACCGCATGAAATTAATTGTATCATCATTCGCCAAATAAAAACACGTACAATATTCTAAATACTTTGACGTTGTGATTTATTAAATTTTGTGCCAGATAAACGTAAGCATATATTATAAAAAGGGATCCAAAAATATATAAGAGCTTCGTTAATCCTTCGGTCAAATTAAGAGTGAAAGATATTATCTGAAAGAACTAAAAACAATTTTCACGGCTTTTCTCGATAAGAGTTGTTTAATTTCAAAATTCAATTTTATTTATAAATATATATATATAATAATATAATTATATATAATACTTACGTAAAAGTAATCTAACAGAACACATATAAATGCAAAGAATTCTTCGAGCAGATGAATTGATTCGTAAAACGATTTCAATAAATTAATAAATCTTGAATGATATCAAAAAAAGAAATAATATAATATTAGCATTTGGAAAATTGTAAACTCTATAAATAATGAACACGTTCTTCTCATATAATAAGATACAAACTCAATCGCCTTATTATAGAATTTTATGATATGTAAGATCTTCTCTCTCTCTTCGATTAATTCACTTTTATTACTCGAATAATAGAAACTTTGTTGATTCTTTATAAATCTTTCAATTGCATTCCATCTGAGATAAATAAATAATATAATCAAAAAAACAGTAATAGTGAAAATAATTTTGCTTGTGCACTATGCATATACCGTTGCAATTGATTTACCTACTGGACGATTGTAAGAAGTGCACAAGCATGCTGGATAACTACTATAAACATAGAATAGTTAGCAATCCCTACAGTGCCCACGATTAATATAATTACAAATTCGATTGTAAGCCCGATGTAGTAAAACATGTAGCTTTTCATGAAATAGGTAATGGGAAATGGTAATATTAATTCCGTTTCACTTATAGAACCAATGACGTAACGAAACACACTTGACAATGATGGAAATATCAAAAATACAATATAAATATATAACGAGACTGTAAAATAAAAAAGTACATATTGGAATTAATCAATAAATTTTTATAACTCATTTTGATACTCCGCGTATAGTCTATTCACTTACTTGCGATTGTTAATGTACAAAGTCTGCTAATTTCTGCATATGTTTTCAGTATCACTAATTCTGGTTTGTTTGCCAGGTCATCCCAATCGGACTTGATACGAAAAAGAATTTTTTTCATCTGAAATTTTTACGGAATTATGTTGAATTAATTATTATAACGACAAGAACATATGTCATTTAGAGTAAAAGAAAAAAAAAAATAAGAGGAAAAATTTGTTTTCATGTAGAACGGACAACTGTATCATTCAACAATAGATTGCAATAACAAGATCCGTAGCATAATATAGGCAAGGTCATTTCCAATAATTTGGCGATCAATATTAATTCTTTTTCCGAGTTGAAGAGAAAATAAATCTAAAAGAATAAATGAAAAATAATAATTATGATTATATGATTATATGTCAAAGTATTGAATCCATTCTTTGCATTATTCAATATATTCAAAAATTGCAAGAATGAAATGTACATAAATTAATTCAACTATGATTACCTGTTCGAATATTCCAAAAGCTAGCATAACATTAATAAAACAAATACGAATTATTTTCTTAGATGACGTCTTTTGGCATAATCCAATTAAACGAAAAAATTGAAGATTCATAGTGTAATACTCATTGTCGATATAATCTTCCTCCTTCGGTAGCATATTGTCGTCTGTTGCTGCTCTCCAACATCGATTGTCTTCAACCCCACGCAAGCGTATCATCATTTACTATTCTAATCATCCCTTCTCAAGTGAACACTTAATAATTCAATTCGATTCAACGACGAGAAATTTGCTTGAAATAAAAAATAGTATATTTCCGTAAAGTGATTTCGCAGTTCATATAGCTTTCTTTTTTAGCCGATCGATACTATACAATTTAACATATGTTTTTGTTCCTAACAATTATGTCATTTACTTACCCCTTCTTTGCATTACAAAGTATTCTATCCCTTCTCCCGCAAGAGCATGCGCGTTGCGAACCCACCCTTTCGGACCGCCTCATTCTCTCGCAGTTCACTTCTGTCCTTCGACCTTGACAGACCTATAGCTTTCTTCATCGAAGTAAAGCTTTAGTACTTAACACGTTAACGGCATAGTTAGGTACCATTTGCATGTTATCAAGTGAATAAGAAATATTTGTTAAGTGTTAATATCTATCTAAATTAGTCTTCGTTTGTTCATAAATACGAATTTATAGGGTGAGTCATTTGTACCAGATTAATATTATTTTCTATTAAATTGATAATGTATTCAGGACAATAATTCGTATTAATTCAATCTTGAGAATTTTTTAAAAACAATTGATATTAACACATATAATCATTTTGTTGTTTCATATGTTTTGTAAAATAACAGTAACCATTATTCTACATAATCGAAAATTATTTCTTTACTTATAATTATTATTATTATTATTATTATTATTATTATTATTATTATTATTATTATTACTATTATTATTATTATTATTATTATTTTTAATATTATTGTTATTAATAGCAATTAGAAAAAGACGTTCGATGAAAATGTTGGATTAGAAATTTATCGTTAGATATATTTTCCTTCCAACTGTAAATATACATATTTATATATATATATATATATATATATAAAATATGTTCCATTTTAAAAAGTAGTGATATAAAAGAAATAATCGTTCAATATCTATACATGTCTGAACAATTTTTCGTATCTTTCGTACAAACTGATCTACCGGGTGATTCAGTTGAAATTTTAAAGTGTTATTTATTAATCATATGAAACATAAGTTGTTTGATGAATATAACTGAAAAACAAAATAATCAGGAAATTATATTATAATGGACATTTTTATACGTGACATTACAAAATAATAATTATAAATATTTCAAGGGAATATTTAATTATACAAAAATGAATGTTATCGTAAAAGAATTAAATAAAATTCATTTCATCAAAGAGGTATTAAGTAGACATGAATCAGTACAATATTTCTGCACAAAACAATCAAAACTTGCGTTTATTTGTACAAGTAATAATTGATAAAAAGAAAAGAAAAAATAGCAGAAAAAAGAAATGACAATTAAATGGTGAATCAATGACATTAAACATAACCACAAACTATCATATTATATTTTTCATTATTTAAATTATTGTAAGGTATACAATACCATAGCAAAAGAGAATGACTTACTCATGAACTAGTAAAAAAGATTACGATTAGTACATCGCGTTTAATTGTTGTATAGTGGTTATATATAATAAGAAAATATTTTACCGTTGCAAAATGGTCATTGGATACAACAATAGCACCCTTCACCGATAAACTGCACGGCCTCATGCTTCTCATTATCAAAAAGAGTAACAAATTTTGCGTCTTCAGAGATAACGAATAAAATGGAATTTGACAGCTGGAAAAAATTAATATCACTCGTATAACACTCGTTTATATATTCGATAAATAGAAAATAACTTCTAATTAGTTCTTAAGTTCATGCGATTTCGACTAATATGATAAAGCTCAAATTTGTTTGAGCTTTCATTTATATTCTGTAACATTTTTCTAATTATATATACATATATATATATATATATATATTCAATATGAGGTGGAAACCGCATGAAATTAATTGTACCATCATTGGCCAAATAGAAACACATACAATATTGTAAATACTTTGACGTTATGATTTATTAAATTTTGTGCCAGATAAAAGTAAGCATATATTATAAAAAGGGATCCAAAAATATATAAGAGCTTCGTTAATCCTTCGGTCAAATTAAGAGTGAAAGATATTATCTGAAAGAACTAAAAACAATTTTCACGGCTTTTCTCGATAAGAGTTGTTTAATTTCAAAATTCAATTTTATTTATAAATATATATATATAATAATATAATTATATATAATACTTACGTAAAAGTAATCTAACAGAACACATATAAATGCAAAGAATTCTTCGAGCAGATGAATTGATTCGTAAAACGATTTCAATAAATTAATAAATCTTGAATGATATCAAAAAAAGAAATAATATAATATTAGCATTTGGAAAATTGTAAACTCTATAAATAATGAACACGTTCTTCTCATATAATAAGATACAAACTCAATCGCCTTATTATAGAATTTTATGATATGTAAGATCTTCTCTCTCTCTTCGATTAATTCACTTTTATTACTCGAATAATAGAAACTTTGTTGATTCTTTATAAATCTTTCAATTGCATTCCATCTGAGATAAATAAATAATATAATCCAAAAAACAGTAATAGTGAAAATAATTTTGCTTGTGCACTATGCATATACTGTTGCAATTGATTTACCTACTGGACGATTGTAAGAAGTGCACAAGCATGCTGGATAACTACTATAAACATAGAATAGTTAGCAATCCCTACAGTGCCCACGATTAATATAATTACAAATTCGATTGTAAGCCCGATGTAGTAAAACATGTAGCTTTTCATGAAATAGGTAATGGGAAATGGTAATATTAATTCCGTTTCACTTATAGAACCAATGACGTAACGAAACACACTTGACAATGATGGAAATATCAAAAATACAATATAAATATATAACGAGACTGTAAAATAAAAAAGTACATATTGGAATTAATCAATAAATATTTATAACTCATTTTGATACTCCGCGTATAGTCTATTCACTTACTTGCGATTGTTAATGTACAAAGTCTGCTAATTTCAGCATATGTTTTCAGTATCACTAATTCTGGTTTGTTTGCCAGGTCATCCCAATCGGACTTGATACGAAAAAGAATTTTTTTCATCTGAAATTTTTACGGAGTTATATTGAATTAATTATTATAACGACAAGAACATATGTCATTTAGAGTAAAAGAAAAAAAAAATAAGAGGAAAAACTTGTTTTCATGTAGAACGGACAACTGTATCATTCAACAATAGATTGCAATAACAAGATCCGTAGCATAATATAGGCAAGGTCATTTCCAATAATTTGGCGATCAATATTAATTCTTTTTCCGAGTTGAAGAGAAAATAAATCTAAAAGAATAAATGAAAAATAATAATTATGATTATATGATTATATGTCAAAGTATTGAATCCATTCTTTGCATTATTCAATATATTCAAAAATTGCAAGAATGAAATGTACATAAATTAATTCAACTATGATTACCTGTTCGAATATTCCAAAAGCTAGCATAACATTAATAAAACAAATACGAATTATTTTCTTAGATGACGTCTTTTGGCATAATCCAATTAAACGAAAAAATTGAAGATTCATAGTGTAATACTCATTGTCGAGATAATCTTCCTCATTCGAAAGCATATTGCCGTCTGTTGGTGCTCTCCAACATCGATTGTCTTCAACCCCAAGCGTATCATCATTTACTATTCTAATCATCCCTTCTCAAGTGAACACTTAATAATTCAATTCGATTCAACGACGAGAAATTTGCTTGAAATAAAAAATAGTATATTCCCGTAAAGTGATTTCGCAGTTCATATAGCTTTCTTTTTTAGCCGATCGATACTATACAATTTTTGACATATGTTTTTCTCCCTAACAATTATGTCATTTACTTACCCCTTCCTTGCATTACAAAGTACTCTAACCCTTCTCCCACAGGAGCATGCGCGTTGCGAACCCACCCCTACGGACCGCCTCATTCTCTCGCAGTTCACTTCTGTCCTTCGACCTTGACAGACCTATAGCTTTCTTCATCGAAGTAAAGCTTAAGTACTTAACACGTTAACGGCATAGTTAGCTACAATTTGCATGTTAACAAGTGGATAAGAAATACTTGTTAAGTGTTAATATCTATCTAAATTAGCCTTCGTTTGTTCATAAATACGAATTTATAGGGTGAGTCATTTGTACCAGATTAATATTATTTTCTGTTAAATTGATAATGTATTCAGTACAATAATTCATATTATTTCAATTTTGAGAATTTTTTAAAAACAATTGATATTAAAAACAATTGATTATATGTGTTAATTGATTAACACATATAATCAGTTTGTTATTTCATATGTTTGTAGAATAACAGTAATGTTTATTCTTCATATTCGGAAATTATATCTTTACTTATTATTATTATTATTATCATTATTATTATTATTATTAATATTATTCTTATTAATAGGAATTAGAAAAAAATGTTCGATGCAAATATTGGATTACAAATTTATCATCAGATATTTTTTCTTTTCTACTGTAATTATATATAAATATTTTGCATTTTAACAAGTAGTAATATAAAAAAAATAATCGTTTAATATCTATACACGTCTGAACAATTTTTCGTATCAATCGTGCTAACTATTCTACCGGGTGAATTATTTGAAATTTTAAAGCGTTATTTATTAATCTTATGAAACATAAGCTGTTTGAAGAAATTAACTGATCAACATAATAAACATGAAATTATATTATAATTGACATTTTTATACGTGATATTACAAAATAGTAATTATAAATAATTCAAGGGAATATTTAATAATCCAAAAATGAATGTTATCGTACGGGATTTAAATAAAATTTATTTAACCAAAGAGGTATTAAGTAGACATTAATGAGTACAATATATGCAAAGGTTGCATTTATTTGTATAAGTAATAATTGATAAAAAGAAAAAAAATATAGCAGAAAAAAGAAATGGCAATTAAATGATGAATCAATGACATTAAACATAACCGCAAATGATCATATTATATTCTTCATTATCTAAATTATTGCAAGCTATACAATATCATAGCGAAAGAAAATGAGTTCCGCATTATCTAGTAAGGAAGATTACGATTAGTATATTGAGTTTTATTGTTATATTGCGGTTGTATATAATAAGAAAACATTATACCGTTGCAAACATTTCATGGGATACAACAATAGCACCCTTCACCGATAAACTGCACGGCCTCATGCTTCTCATTATCAAAAAGAGTAACAAATTTTGCGTCTTCAGAGATAACGAATAAAATGGAATTTGACAGCTGGAAGAAATTAATATCCCTCATATAACACACATTTATATATTCGGTTAATAGAAAATAATTTCTGATTAGATCTTAAGTTCGTGCGATTTCGACTAATATGAAAAAGCTCAAATTTTTTCAGCTTTAATTTTTATTTTGTAATATTTATTTAATTATATATACATATATATATATATATATATATATATATATATATATATATATTCAATATGAGTTGGAAACCGCATGAAATTAATTGGATCATCATTGGCCAAATAGAAACACGTACAATACTGTGAATACTTTGACGTTATGATTTATTAAATTTTGTGCCAAATAAAAGTAAGCATATATTACAAAAAGACATGCAAAAATATATAAGAGCTTTGTTAATCCTTCGGTTATTATAAGAGTGAAAGATATTATCTGAAAGAACTAAAAACAAATTTCATGGCTTTTCTCGATAAGAGTTGTTAATTCCAAATTCAATTATATATATACATATATATATATATATATATATATATATTTAATAATATAATTATATATAATACTTACGTAAAAATAATCTATCAGAACACATATAAATGCAAAGAATTCTTCGAGCAAATGAATTGATTCGTAAAACGATTTCAATAAATTAATAAATCTTGAATGATATTAAAAAGAAAAATAATAGAATATTAGAATTTGTCAAGTTGTAAACTCTATAAATAATAAACATGTATGTCTCATAAAATAAGGTACAAACTCGATCGCGTTATTATAGAATTTTATGATATGGATTATCTTCTCTCTTTCTTCGATTAATTCACTTTTATTACTCGAATAATAGAAATTTTGTTGGTTCTTTACAAATCTTTCAATTACTCTCCATCTAAAATAAATAAATAATAAACTCCAAATAACAGTAATAGTGAAAATAATTTTTCTCGTGCAGTATGCGTATATCGTTGCAATTGATTTACTTACTGGACAATGCTAAGAAGTGCACAAGCATGCTGGATAACTACTATAAACATAGAATAGCTAGCAATTCCTACCGTGCCCGCGATTAATATAATTACATATTCGATTGTAAGCCCGATGTAGTAAAACATTTGGTTTTTCATGAAGTAGTCTACAGGAACTGGTAATATTAATTCCGTTTCACTTATAGATCCAATGACGTAACGGAACACACTTAACAATGATGGAAATATTAAAAATACAATATAAAAATAAAAGGTGACTGTAAGGGAAAAATCAAAAATGAAAATTAATAAATAAATTTTTATAAACCAATTTGCTACTCACCATATGGTCTATTCACTTACTTGCGATTGTCAATGTACAAAGTCTACTAATGTCAGCATATTTCTTCAGTATCACTAGTTCTGGTTTGTTTGCCATGTCATCCCAATCGGACTTGATACGAAAAAGAATTTTTTTCATCTGTAATTTTTACGAAGTTATGTTAAATTAATTATTATAACGACAAGAACATATATCATTTACAGTAAAAGAAAAAAAAATAAGAGGAAAAATTTGTTTTCATGTATTACGGACAACTCTATCATTCAACAATAGATTGCAATAACAACATGCGTAGCATAATATAGGTATGGTCGTTTCTAGTAATTTGGCGATCAATATTAATTTTTTTTCAGAGATGAAGAGAGAATGAATCTAAAAGAAGAAACGAAAAATAATACTTATACTTATATAATTATATATCAAAGTATTGAATCCATTCTCTGAATTATTCAATATATTCAAAAATTGCAAGAATGAAATGTATATAAATTAATTCAACTATGATTACCTGTTCGCATATTCCAACAGCTAGCATGACATTAATAAAACAAATACGAATTATGTTCTTAGATGACGTCTTTTGGCATAATCCAATTAATCGAAAAAATTGAAGATTCATAGTGTAATACTTATTGTCGATATAATCTTCCTCCTCCGGAAGCATGTTGCCGACTGTTGAGGTCGTCTAACGTCTATTGCCTTCCACCCCACGCAAGCGTATCATCATTTACTATTCTAATCATCCCTTTTGAAGTGAACACTTAATAATTCAATTCGATTCAACGCCGTGAAATTTTCTTGAAATAAAAAGTAGCATATCCCCGTAAAATGATTTCGCAGTTCATATAGCTTTCTTTTTTAGCCGATCGATACTATACAATTTGACATATGTTTTTCTTCTTAGCAATTATGTCATTTACTTACCCCTTCTTTGCATTACAAAGTACACTAACCCTTCTCCCGCAGGAGCATGCGCGTTGCGAACCCACCCTTTCGGACTGCCTCATTCTCTCGCAGTTCACTTCTGTCCTTCGACCTTGACAGACCTATAGCTTTCTTCATCGAAGTAAAGCTTAAGTACTTAACGGATTTATACCATAGTGGTTTCATTTGCATGTTAACAAGTGGATAAGAAATACTTGTTAAGTGTTAATATCTATCTAAATTAGCCTTCGTTTGTTCATAAATACGAATTTATAGGGTGAGTCATTTGTACCAGATTAATATTATTTTCTGTTAAATTGATAATGTATTCAGTACAATAATTCATATTATTTCAATTTTGAGAATTTTTTAAAAGCAATTGATATTAACATATATAATCAGTTTGTTATTTCATATGTTTGTAGAATAACAGTAATGTTTATTCTTCATATTCGGAAATTATATCTTTATTTATTATTATTATTATTATTATTATTATTATTATTATTATTATTATTATTATTATTATTATTATTATTATTATTATTATTATTATTATTTTTATTATTATTATTATTATTATTATTATTATTATTATTATTAATAGGAATTAGAAAAAGATGTTCGATGCAAATATTGGATTACAAATTTATCATCAGATATTTTTTCTTTTCAACTGTAATTATATACATATATACATATATACATACATACATATATACATATATATATATATATAAATATTTTGCATTTTAACAAGTAGTAATATAAAAGAAATAATCGTTCAATATCTATACACGTCTGAACAATTTTTCGTATCGTTCGTACAAACTAATCTACTGCGTGAATTATTTGAAATTTTAAAGTGTTATTTATAAATCTAATGAAACATAAGCTGTTTGAAGGGATTAACTGATCAACATAATAAACATGAAATTATATTATAATTGACATTTTTATACGTGATATTACAAAATAGTAATTATAAATATTTCAAGGGAATATTTAATTATCTAAAAATGAATGTTATCGTACGGGAATTAAATAAAATTTATTTAACCAAAGAAGTATTAAGCAGACGTTAATGAGTACAATATTTCTGCACAAAACAATCAAAACTTGCGTTTATTTGTACAAGTAATAATTCATAAGAAGAAAAAAGAATTTTGCTGATAAAAGAAATGACAATTAAATGGTGGATCAATGACATTAAACATAACAACAAACGATCATATTATATTCTTCATTATCTAAATTATTGCAAGCTATACAATACCATAGCAAAGGAGAATGACTTACTCATGAACTAGTAAAAAAGATTACGATTAGTATATTGCGTTTTACTGTTATATAGCGGTTATATATAATAAGAAAATATTTTACCGTTGCAAAAAGATCATTGGATACAGCGATAGCACCCATCAGCGATAAATTGCATGGCCTCATGCTTCTCATTATCAAAACGAGTAACAAATTTTGCGTCTTCAAAGATAACGAATAGAATGGAATTTGACAGCTGGAAGAAATTAATATCGCTCATATAATACTTGTTCATATATTCGATAAATAGAAAATAACTTCTAATTAGATGTTAATTCCATGTAATTTCGACTAATATGAAAAAGCTCAAATTTTTTCAGCTTTAGTTTTTATTTTGTAATACTTATTTAATTACATATATATATGTATATATCCAATATGAGGTGGAAACCGCATGAAATTAATTGGATCATCATTGGCCACATAGAAACACGTACAATACTGTAAATACTTTGACGTTATGATTTATTAAATTTTGTGCCAGATAAAAGTAAGCATATATTATAAAAAGCGATCCAAAAATATAAAAGAGCTTTGTTAATCCTTCGGTCATATTAAGAGTGAAAGATATTATCTGAAAGAACTAAAAACAAATTTCATGGCTTTTCTCGATAAGATTTGTTTAATTCCAAAATTCAATTTTTTATATATATATATATATATTTAATAATATAATTATATATAATACTTACGTAAAAATAATCTAACAGAACACATATAAATGCAAAGAATTCTTCGAGCAAATGAATTGTTTCGTAAAATGATTTCAATAAATTAATAAATCTTGAATCATATTAAAAAGAAAAATAATAGAATATTAGTATTTGTCAAGTTGTAAACTCTATAAATAATAAACATGTACGTCTCATAAAATAAGGTACAAACTCGATCGCGTTATTATAGAATTTTATGATATGGATTATCTTCTCTCTTTCTTCGATTAATTCATTTTTATTACTCGAATAATAGAAATTTTGTTGGTTCTTTACAAATCTTTCAATTACTCTCCATCTAAAATAAATAAATAATAATCTCCAAAAAATACTGAAAATAATTTTTCTTGTACAATATGAGTATATCGTTGCAATTGATTTACTTACTGGACGATGCTAAGAAGTGCACAAGCATGCTGGATAATTACTATAAACATGGAATAGTTTGCAATTCCTATCGTGCACGCGATTAAAATAATTACATATTCGATTGTAAGCCCGATGTAGTAAAGCATTCGGTTGTTCATGATAGAGTCAACACGAATTGGTAATATTAATTCCGTTTCATTTATATCACCAGAAACATACCGATACACACTTAACAATGATGGATATATCAAAAATACAATATAAAGATAAAAGGAGACTGTATGGGTGTAAAATGAAAATTAATCAATTAATTTTTATAACTCATTTTGATTCTCCGCGTATAGTCTATTCACTTACTTGCAATTGTTAATGTACAAAGTCTGCTAATTTCAGCATATGTTTTCAGTATCACTAGTTCTGGTTTGTTTGCCAGGTCATTCCAATCGGACTTGATACGATCAAGAATTTTTTTCATCTGAAATTTTTACGGAGTTACGTTAAATTAATTATTATAACGACAAGAACATATGTCATTTACAGTAAAAGAAAAAAAAATAAGAGGAAAAATTTGTTTTCATGTATTACGGACAACTCTATCATTCAACAATAGATTGCAATAACAACATGCGTAGCATAATATAGGCATGGTCGTTTCTAGTAATTTGGCGATCAATATTAATTTTTTTTCAGAGATGTAGAGAGAATGAATCTAAAAGAAGAAACGAAAAATAATATTTATACTTATATAATTATATGTCAAAATATTGAACCCATTCTCTGAATTATTCATTATATTCAAAAATTGCAAGAATGAAATGTATATAAATTAATTCAACTATGATTACCTGTTCGAATATTCCAAAACCTAGCATGACATTAATAAAACAAATATGAATTATTTTCTTAGATGACGTCTTTTGGCATAATCCAATTAGACGAAAAAATTGAAGATTCATCGTGTAATACTCATTGTCGATATAATCTTCCTCCTCCGGAAGCATGTTGCCGACTGTTGAGGTCGTCTAACGTCTATTGTCTTCCACCCCACGCAAGCGTATCATCATTTACTATTCTAATCATCCCTTTTCAAGTGAACACTTAATAATACAATTCGATTCAACGCCGAGAAATTTTCTTGAAATAAAAAAAACATATTCCCGTAAAATGATTTCGCAGTTCATATAGCTTTCTTTTTTAGCCGATCGATACTATACAATTTGACATATGTTTTTCTTCTTAGCAATTATGTCATTTACTTACCCCTTCCTTGCATTACAAAGTACTCTAACCCTTCTTCCGCAGGAGCATGCGCGTTGCGAACCCACCCCTACGGACCGCCTCATTCTCTCGCAGTTCACTTCTGTCCTTCGACCTTGACAGACCTATAGCTTTCTTCATCGAAGTAAAGCTTTAGTACTTAACACGTTAACGGCATAGTTAGCTACAATTTGCATGTTAACAAGTGGATAAGAAATACTTGTTAAGTGTTAATATCTATCTAAATTAGCCTTCGTTTGTTCATAAATACTAATTTATAGGGTGAGTCATTTGTACTAGATTAATATTATTTTCTGTTAAATTGTTAATGTATTCAGGACAATAATTCATATTATTTCAATTTTAAGAATTTTTTAAAAACAATTGATATTAATACATATAATCAGTTTGTTATTTCATATGTTTGTAGAATAACAGTAATGTTAATTCTTCATATTCGGAAATTATATCTTTACTTATTATTATTATTATTATTATTATTATTATTATTATTATTATTATTATTATTATTATTATTATTATTATTATCATTATTATTATTAATATTATTATTATTAACAAGAATTAGAAAAAGATGTTCGATGAAAATGTTGGATTACAAATTTATCATCAGATATTTTTTCTTTTCAACTGTAATTATATACATATATACATATATACATACATACATATATACATATATATATATATATAAATATTTTGCATTTTAACAAGTAGTAATATAAAAGAAATAATCGTTTAATATCTATACACGTCTGAACAATTTTTCGTATCGTTCGTACAAACTAATCTACCGCGTGAATTATTTGAAATTTTAAAGTGTTATTTATAAATCTAATGAAACATAAGCTGTTTGAAGGGATTAACTGATCAACATAATAAACATGAAATTATATTATAATTGACATTTTCATACGTGATATTACAAAATAGTAATTATAAATATTTCAAGGGAATATTTAATTATCCAAAAATGAATGTTATCGTACGGGAATTAAATAAAATTTATTTAACCAAAGAAGTATTAAGCAGACGTTAATGAGTACAATATTTCTGCACAAATCAATCAAAACTTGCGTTTATTTGTACAAGTAATAATTCATAAGAAGAAAAAAGAATTTTGCTGATAAAAGAAATGACAATTAAATGGTGGATCAATGACATTAAACATAAGAACAAACGATCATATTATATTCTTCATTATCTAAATTATTGCAAGCTATACAATACCATAGCAAAGGAGAATGACTTACTCATGAACTAGTAAAAAAGATTACGATTAGTATATTGCGTTTTACTGTTATATAGCGGTTATATATAATAAGAAAATATTTTACCGTTGCAAAAAGATCATTGGATACAGCAATAGCACCCATCAGCGATAAATTGCATGGCCTCATGCTTCTCATTATCAAAACGAGTAACAAATTTTGCGTCTTCAAAGATAACGAATAAAATGGAATTTGACAGCTGGAAAAATTAATATCCCTCATATAACACAGATTTATATATTTGGTTAATAGGAAATAGTTTCTGATTAGTTTTTAAGTTCGTGCGATTTCAACAAAAATGAAAAAGCTCTAATTTGTTCAGCTTTAGTTTTTATTCTGTAATATTTATTTAATTATATATATATATATTCAATATGAAGTGGAAACCGCATGAAATTATTAAATCACCTTTGGCCAATAGAAATACATACAATATTGTAAATACGTTGACGTTGTGATTTATTAAATTTTGTGCCAGATAAAAGTAAGCATACATTATAAGAAGAGTTCCAACAATAAAAAAGAATTTTGTTAATCCTTCGGTCAAATTAAAAGTTAAAGAAATTATCTGAAACAACTAAAAACAATTTTCACGACTTTTCTCGATAAGAGTTGTATATTTCAAAATTAAAAATTATTTTTTTGTACATATGTATAATTAGATATAATACTTACGTAAAAATAATCTACCAAAATAATTATAAATCCAAAGAATTCTTCGAGCAAATGAATTGCTTCGTAAAACGATTTGAATAAATCAATAAATCTTGAATGATATTAAAAAGAGAAATAATATAATATTAGTATTTGGCAAGTTGTAAACTCTATAAATAATAAACACGTACGTCTCATAAAATAAGATACAAACTCGATCGCCTTATTATAGAATTTTATAATATGGATTATCTCTTCTCTTCCTTCGATTAATTCACTTTTATTACTCGAATTGAAATTTTGTTGATTGTTTACAAATCTTTCAATTGTTCTCCATCTAAAATAAATAAATAATGAACTCCAAAAAACAGTAATAGTGAAAATTATTTTTCTCGTACAATATGCGTATATCGTAGCAATTTATTTGCTTACCGGACGATAGTGAGAAGTGCACAAGCATGCTGGATAACTACTATAAACATGGAATAGTTAGCAATCCCTACATTCCCCACGTTTAATATTATTATATATTCGATTATAAGCCAGATGTAGTAAAGCATCCGGTTGTTCATGATAGAGTCAACACGAACTGGTAATATTAATTCCGTTTCATTTATAGAACCACTGACATAACGACACACACTTAACAATGATGGAAATATCAAAAATACAATATAAAGATAAAAGGAGACTGTATGGGAAAAAGCAAAAATGATAATCAATAAATTTTTATAAACTATTTTGTTACTCACCAAATGGTCTATTCACTTACTTGCGATTGTCAATGTACAAAGTCTACTAATTTCAGCATATTTCTTCAGTATCACTAGTTCTGGTTTGTTTGCTAGGTCATCCCAATCAGACTTGATACGAAAAAGAATTTTTTTCATCTGAAATTTTTACAGAGTTATGTTAAATTAATTATTATAACGATAGGAACATATGTAATTTAGAGTAAAAGAAAAAAAAAAATAAGAGGAAAAATTTGTTCTCATGTAGAACGGACAACTCTATCATTCAACAGTAGATTGCAATAACAAGATATGTAGCATAATATAGGCATGGTCGTTTCTAGTAATTTGGCGATCAATATTAATTTTTTTTCAGAGATGAAGAGAAAATTCATCTAAAAGAAGAAATGAAAAGTAACATTTTAACTTATATAATTATATATCAAAGTATTGAATCCATTCTCTTAATTATTCATTATATTCAAAAATGTGCATGAATGAATTGTACATAAATAAATTTAACTATGATTACCTGTTCGAATAATGCAAAAGCTAATATGAAATTAATAAAACAAATGTGAATTATGTTCTTAGATGACGTCTTTTGGCATAATCCAATTAAACGAAAAAATTGAAGATTTATCTTGTAATATTCATTGTCGAAGTAATCTTCCTCCTTCGAAATCATATTGCCGTCTGTTGCTGCTTTCCTACATAGATTGTCTTCAACCCCACGCAGGCGTACTTTTATTAATTATTCTAATCATCCCTTTTCCAGTATTCACTTAATAATTCAATTCGATTCAAAGCCAAGAAATTTGCTTGAAATAAAAAATAGCATATTCCCGTAAAGTGATTTCGCAGTTCATATAGCTTTCTTTTTTAGTCGATCGATATTATACAATTTAACATATGTTTTTTTTACTGGCAATTATGTCATTTACTTACCCCTTCTTTGCATTACAAAGTATTCTAACCCTTCTCCCGCAGGAGCATGCGCGTTGCGAACCCACCCCTTCGGACTGTCTCAATCGCACGCAGTTCACTTCCGTCCCTCGATTTTTACAGACCTATAGCTTTCTTCATCGAAGTAAAGCTTAAGTACTTAACACGTTAACGCCATAGTGCTATCATTTGCATATTAACAAATGGATATGAAATATTTGTTAAGTGTTAATATCTATCTAAATTAGTCATCGTTTGTTCATAAATATGAATGTACAGGGTGACTCACTTATACCATACCAGCATTACTTTTTATTTTATCGAATATATTCTCAAGAAAATAATTTTTTATAATTTCAGTTACATTATTCCAGAGTAGATGTATCATAAGTGATCAGAAGTTTTTTGTTCTCAAGAATTTTTCATATCTTATTTTAAAAGGACACGTGTAATTTCAATTATTACCTGTCCATTATTATTTTTTTTTTTTTTTTAATATTTACCAGCATCCTTCTCTTTTTATCCAAAGACCATTAAAACACCTGCATCTCTTCGCTGTTTTAATTCACTCTGTTAACACCCTCATTCACTTTATTTATGGGAATTGTAAATAATTTTATTCATTTTATTTCAAGGTCATGCGCATCACGGACACAACCCTATTCATCGTCTCTTTCTACCTAAGTTTACTCTCGTCTCTCGAATGTCAAGGACGTGGCATGGTATCTAGACTAATTTGAATCCATGTAAAGTAAGTACTTTCTTTTAATGTTAATAACTTTCTCAAAACTATTTATTCCATTTTCTATCATATAAAAAAGACAAGTGTTAATTTTTATTAATTTCATGTTTAACAAATATTCGTGCAATAATTACATTATTTCAAGTGGCATAGATATGTACCCCAGTATGATAATTTGAAAGAATTTTTTCTTTTTCGAAAACATTTCTTCTCTTTTATATTCTTTTCATTTCTTTTTATTTATTTATTTTTTTTTTTTTTTAACGAGGCTTCAAGAACATCGATACCCTTTTTCGTTTTCTTCCTTTTTTTTTTCAAAAAAGATTTCCTGACATTTTTTCTCGTGTTTTATTCCGTATAATTACATATTAAAAATAAAAATTACAACATCGTTTTTTTTCTATGTAATTAACACATTCCTTAGTTCGTTATAAAATTAAATGGAAAATAAATTTTTTAAAAAGCAACCTTTACGGTGTAATCACGAAAAATGATTGAAAAATTTGAAAAAATTATCTCGATGAAAATATTGGATTACAAATTTATCATCAGATATATTTTTTTTTCAACTGTAACTATATACATATACATATATATAAAATATTTTCATTTTAACAAATAGTGATAAAAAAAAAAAATCGTTTAATATAAGTACACGTCTGTACAATTTTTCGTATCGTTCGAACTAATCTACTGGGTGAATCATTTGAAATTTTAAAATGTTTTTTATTAATCATATGAAACATAAGTTGTTTGAAGAGTTTAAGTGACCAACAAAATAAACAGGAAATTACATTATAATTATCATATTAATAATTATCATACGTGATATTACAAAATAGTAATTATAAATATTTCAAGGGAATATTTAATTATCCAAAAATGAATGTTATCGTACGAGAATTAAATAAAATTTATTTAATCAAAGAGGTATTAACCAGACATTAATGAGTACAATATCTCTATGCAAAGCTTGCATTTATTTGTATAAGTAATAATTGATAAAATGAAAAAAAATATAGCAGAAAAAAGAAATGACAATTAAATGGTGAATCAATGACATTAAACATAACCGCACATGATCATATTATATTTTTCATTATTTAAATTATTGCAAGGTATACAATACCATAGCAAAAGAGAATGACTTACTCATGAACTAGTAAAAAAGATTACGATTAGTATATTGCATATTATTGTTATATAGTGGTTATATATAATAAGAAAATATTTTACCGTTGCAAAAAAGTCATTGGATACAACAATAGCACCCTTCACCGATAAATTGCATGGCCTCATGCTTCTCATTATCAAAACGAGTAACAAATTTTGCGTCTTCAAAGATAACGAATAAAATGGAATTTGACAGCTGGAAGAAATTAATATCGCTCATATAACACTTGTTTATATATTCGATAAATAGAAAATAATTTCTAATTAGATGTTAAGTTCTTGCGATTTCGACAAATATGATAAAGCTCAAATTTTTTTGAGCTTACATTTATATTCTGTAACATTTTTCTAATTATATATACATATATATATATATATATATATATATATATATATATATTCAATATGAGGTGGAAACCGCATGAAATTAATTGGATCATCATTGGCCAATAGAAAGACATACAATATTGTAAATACGTTGACGTTGTGGTTTATTAAATTTTGCGCCAGATAAAAGTAAGCATATATCAGAGAAAGAGATCCAAAAATATATAAGAACTTTGTCAATCCTTCGGTCATATTAAGAGTTAAAGAAATTATCTGAAATAACTAAAAACAAATTTCACGGCTTTTCTCGATAAGAGTTGTAAATTTCAAAATTAAAAATTTTCTTTTGTAGACAGATATAATATTTACGTAAAAATAATCTACCAAAATAAATATAAATCCATAGAATTCTTCGAGCAAATGAACTGGTTCGTAAAACGATTTCAATAAATCAATAAATCTTGAATGATATTAAAAAGAGAAATAATATAATATTAGTATTTAGCATGTTCCAAACTCTACAAATAATGAACACGTCCGACTCATAAAATAAGATACAAACTCAATCGCGTTATTATAGAATTTTATGATATGGATCATCCGTTCTCTTTCATCGATTTTTATAGTTTTATTATTCAGATAGTTAAAACTTTGTTGATTGTTTACAAATCTTTCAATTGTCCTCCATCTAGAATAAATAAAAAAATTATCTCCAAAGAACAGTAATAGTGAAAATAATTTTTCTCGTGCAGTATGCGTATATCGTAGCAATTGATTTGCTTACTGGACGATAGTAAGAAGTGCACAAGCATGCTGGATAACTACTATAAACATGGAATAATTAGCAATCCCTACATTGCCCGCGTTTAATATAATTACATATTCGATTATAAGCCAGATGTAGTAAAGCATTCGGTTGTTCATGATAGAGTCAACACGAACTGGTAATATTAATTCCGTTTCATTTATAGAACCACTGACATAACGAAACACACTTAACAATGATGGAAATATGAAAAATATAATATAAAGATAAAAGGAGACTGTAAGGGAAAAGAACATTAATGAAAATTAATTAATAAATTTTTATAAACCATTTTTTTACTCTGCATATGGTGTATTCACTTACTTGCCATTGCTATTGTACAAAGTCTACTAATTTCAGCATATTTCTTCAGTATCACTAGTTCTGGTTTGTCTGCTAGGTCATCCCAATCGGACTTGATACGAAAAAGAATTTTTTTCATCTGAAATTATTACATAGTTATGTTAAATTAATGTCATTTAGAGTAATTTAGAGTAAAAAAAAAAAAAATAAGAGAAAAAATTTGTTTTCATGTAGAACGGACAACTCTATCATTCAACAATAGATTGCAATAACAAGATCCGTAGCTTAATATAGGGATGGTCGTTTCTAGTAATTTGGCGATCAATATTAATTTTTTTTCAGAGAAGAAGAGAAAATTCATCTAAAAGAAGAAATGAAAAGTAACATTTTAACTTATATAATTATATGTCAAAGTATTGAATCCATTCTCTTAATTACTCATTATATTCAAAAATGTGCATGAATGAATTGTACATAAATAAATTTAACTATGATTACCTGTTCGAATAATGCAAAAGCTAATATGAAATTAATAAAACAAATGTGAATTATGTTCTTAAATGACGTCTTTTGGCGTAATCCAATTAAACGAAAAAATTGAAGATTTATCGTGTAATACTCATTGTCGAAGTAATCTTCCTCCTTCGAAAACATATTGCCGTTTGTTGCTGCTTTCCTACATAGATTGTCTTCAACCCCACGCAGGCGTACCTTTATTAATTATTCTAATCATCCCTTTTCCAGTATTCACTTAATAATTCAATTCGATTCAAAGCCAAGAAATTTGCTTGAAATAAAAAAAAGCATATTCCCGTAAATTGATTTCGCAGTTCATATAGCTTTCTTTTTTAGCCGATCGATACTATACAATTTTTGACATATGTTTTTCTCCCTAACAATTATGTCATTTACTTACCCCTTCTTTGCATTACAAAGTACACTAACCCTTCTCCTGCAGGAGCATGCGCGTTGCAAATCCACCCCTTCGGACCGCCTCATTCGTACGCAGTTCCCTTCTGTCCGTCGACCTTGACAGACCTATAGCTTTCTTAATCGAAGTAAAGCTTAAGTATTTAACACGTTAACGACATAGTTAGCTTCCATTTGCATGTTAACAAGTGGATAAGAAATATTTGTTAAGTGTTATTATCTATCTAAATTAGTTGTCGTTTGTTCAAAAATACGAATGTACAGGGTGAGTCATTTGTACCAGATTAATATTATTTTCTGTTAAATCGATAATATATTCAGGAGAATAATTCGTATAATTCAATTTTGAGAATTTTTTTGAAAACAGAATTGATATAAATATAAATAATCATATTTTTATTTTATATACTTTTTATAATGACAGTAATATTCAATCTACATATTCGGAAAGTATTTTCTTATTTATTATTATTATTATTATTATTATTATTATTATTATTATTATTATTATTATTATTATTATTATTATTATTATTATTATTAATATAATTGTTATTATTATGCTCCGTTTGAATTCTTCTATTATTTACTACAATCATTTTTCTTTCAGTTTAGAATTAATCATTTGAAAATATTTTCTTCATTTAGAGGTCTCAGATATCCGTTATTCTTCAAGGAAAAAAAAAAAGAAAGAACAGAAAAGAAATTAATTTATTAAACTAATTAGTTCGAAATACTAATATATCGAACATGCGAAGTATTTTTTCTACAATTAAAGATTTAGTACTTATCTTTACGAGTTAGTACTTAAGAAAAACATTAGCGTTATATTTTCATCATTTGAACTTTAATAATTGTGATAATTAATGATCGTTCAATGATGAAAAATATCCGTTCGAACGTTCGTGCAAACAAATGTACATGGTGAGACACTTACACCATACCAGCATTACTTTTCATTTTATCGAATATATTCTCAAGAAAATAATTTTTATAATTTCAATTACATTATTCCAGAGTAGATGTATCATAAGTGATCAGAAATTTTTTGTTCTCAAGAATTTTTCATATCTTATTTTAAAAGGACACGTGTAATTTCAATTATTACCTGTCCATTATTATTTTTTTTTTTTTTTTAATATTTACCAGCATCCTTCTCTTTTTATCCAAAGACCATTAAAACACCTGCATCTCTTCGCTGTTTTAATTCACTCTGTTAACACCCTCATTCACTTTATTTATGGGAATTGTAAATAATTTTATTCATTTTATTTCAAGGTCATGCGCATCACGGACACAACCCTATTCATCGTTTCTTTCTACCTAAGTTTACTCTCGTCTCTCGAATGTCAAGGACGTGGCATGGTATCTAGACGAATTTGAATCCATGTAAAGTAAGTACTTTCTTTTAATGTTAATAACTTTCTCAAAACTATTTATTCCATTTTCTATCATATAAAAAAGACAAGTGTTAATTTTTATTAATTTCATGTTTAACAAATATTCGTAACAATGATTTTATTATTATCAAGTAGGATGTAATAGTTCGAGAGGATTTTTTTTTTCTCTTCAACAACATTTCTTTTCATTATTTTCAAGAGATTTCAAGAACACCGATAATTTTCCTTTTTTGTTTTCCTTTTTTTTCTTTTTTACGACATCTCAAGATATTTTTTTTTTGGTTTTCTTTTGTTTTATTCCAAATAGAATTATAAGATCATTTTTTTTTCTCTCTTATTTTATACAATTAACACATTCTTTCTCTGTTTATGAGACATCATGAAAAGGATATTAAAAAAAAAAAAAGAAACGAAACGATCGTTACATTGTAAGCTGAAAAAATTATTGAAGCGTTTGAAATAAAAATATCAAAAAAGTTTAAAAAAAGAAAAAAAAGAAGAAACTGAAAGAAAAAAGTCATATTATCTTTTTTTTCCCCTTTTTGGATAGCAGTTTGAAAAAGATGTTCGATAAAAATATTGAATAACAAATTTATCATTAACTATATTTTTTTTTCCACTGCATAAATATATATATATATATATATATATATATATATATATATATATATATATAAAATAATTTACATTTTATCAACCAAGAATAAAAAAGAAATAATCATTTAATGCGAATATACGTTTGTACAATATTTTGTATCGTTTGGACAAAATGATCTATCGGGTGAGTCATTTAAAAACGTAAAGGGTTATTTTATTAATCTTATGAAATATAAATTGTTTGATGAACGTAACTGAACAAAAAAAAAAAAAGAGTGAACAGGAAATTATGTTACATTACAAAAACGTAAAGGATTATTTATTAATCTTATGAAATATAAATTGTTTGATAAACGTGACTGAACAAAAAAAAAAAAAAAAAAAAAAAACGAACAAGAAATTATATTACATTACAAAAATAGTAATATCACGTATAAATATTTCATGCGAATATTTCATTATACTAAAATAAATATTATCGTAAAAGAATATACGTAAAAATTTATTAAATCTAAGAGATATCAAATAGAAATTAAGAAATATAGAATAAATAATTCTGCAAAAAAGAATAATTTCGCACAAAGCATTCAAAAATTGCGTTTATTGGTATAAGTAATAATTGTTAAAAAGAAAAAGAAAAAAAAAAAAAAAAAAAAAAAAATAAAGAGAACAAATAATAATTCAATTTAATGATATGCATAAACACAAATGATCATATTATATTTTTCATTATCAAAATCATTGCAAGCTATACAATACCATAGCGATAGAAAATGCCTTACGCATGATCTAATAAAAATGATTACGATTAGTATATTTCAATTAATTGTTATATCGCGTTATATATATAATAAGAAAATATTTTACCGTTGCAAAAAGATCATGGGATACAACAATAGTACCCCTCAGCGATAAATTGCATGGCCTCATGCTTCTCATTATCAAAACGAGTAACAAATTTTGCGTCTTCAAAGATAACGAATAAAATGGAATTTGACAGCTGTAAAAAATTAATATCACTCATATAACACTTTTTAATATATTCGTTTAATAGAAAATAATTTCTGATTAATTTCTTAAGTTCGTGCGATTTATGACAATTATGACGAAGCTGAAATTTTTCGAACTTTCATTTGTATTCCGTAATATTTATTTAATTATATATACATATATATATATATATATATATATATATATATATATATATTCAATATGCAGTGAAAATCGCATGAAATTAATTGATCACTTTTGACGATATAAAAATACCTACAATATTGTAAATACGTTGGCGTTGTGGTTTATTAATTTTTGTGCAAGGTAACAGTAAACATATAATACGAAAAGAGATCCAATAACATATAATAACTTTGTTAAACCTTCGGTTTTATTAAAACTTAGAGAAAGTAACTGGAATAACTAAAAACAAATATCTCGTCTTTTCTCGATAAAAGGTGTATATGATTTAAAATTAATTCTCTCTTTTTTTTTTCTTTTTTTTTTTTTTTTTAATTATTTATACATGAATATATAATAATCATAATATGACAATACTTACGTAAAAATAATCAACCAAAAAAAATATAAATCCCAATAATTCTTCGAGCAGATGAATTGTTTCGTAAAATAATTTCAATAAATCGATAAATCTTGAATGACATCATAAAGAGAAATATTATTATATTAATATTTGACAAGTTGTAAATTTTAAAAATTAATAAATACATGAGTCTCATTAGATAAAATACAAACTCGATTGTTTTATTATAAAATTCTATGATATCGATTATCCATTGTCTCTCCTCGATTAATTTACGACTAGTAATCGTATAATCAAAATTTTGTCGATTGTCTAGAAATCTTTCAATTGCTTTCCATCTAAAATAAAAAAATAAAAAAAAAAAAAAAAAGTAATAATGAGATGCATGATGACAAAAAAAAAAAAGAAAAAAGAAATCTCAATAGGGAAAAATATTCTTTTCTCTTGCTTGATTGTCTTATAATCATGATTGAATTACTCACTGAACGATTGTAAGAAGTGCACATGCATGCTGTACAATTGCTATAAACATGGTATAGTTAGCAATTCCTACCGTGGCAGCGATTATTATAATTATGTATTCAATTGTAAGGGCAAAGAAATAAAGCATAAGATTTTTCATGAAATATTCAACAGGAATTGGTAATATTAATTCCGTATCATTTATAAAACCAAAAACGTATTGAATAACGCTTAACAATGATGGAAATATGAAAAATACAATATAAAAATAAAAGGATACTGTAAGGGAAAATGAGTAAATGAAAATTAATTAATAAACTATTATAATACATTCTTTTACTTTGCATACGATGTATTCAACTTACGTGCGATTACTATTGTACAAAGTCGACTAATTTCAGCGTATTTCTTAAGTATCATTAATTCTGGTTTATTTGCGAGATTATCCCAATCGAATTTGATCCGATAAAGAATTTTCTTCATCTGAAATTATTACATAGTTAAATTAATTATTATAACGTTGGAAACATACATGTCGTTTAGGTTACAAAAAAGAAAAAAAGAAAAAGAGAAAAAAGGAAAAAAAAAAAAAAATAAGACGAAAAAATTTGTTTTCACATAGAAACGAACAATTCTATAATTCAGCAATAAATTGCAATAGCAAAATCCGAAGCATAAGGTTGGCAATGATGTTTCCAATAATTTGGCGGTAGACATTAATTTTCTTTCGGACATGAAGAGAAAATAAATCTAAAGGAAGCAATGAAAAAATATTATTTATATATAATAAATAATATCTCATAATATTTAATATATTCTCTGTACAATTTATTATATTCAAGAATAATATAAAAAAAAGAAAAAAATTTATAGAAATTAATTAAATGACAAATACCTGTTCGAATGATCCAAATAACAGCATGAAATTAATGAAACAAATATAAATTACATTCTTAGATGACGTCTGACGTTGCAAAAATCCAATTAAACGAAAAAATCGTCGATTGTAAGTATAATACTCGTTGTCAATATAATCATCCTCCTTCGAAAGCATATTGTCGACTATTGAGATCCTTCAACATTGATTATCTTCAACCCCACTCAGATCTACCTTTATTAATTATTCTAATCGTCCCAGTTCAAGTGAATACTAAATAATTCAATTCGATTAGACGATCAGAAATTTTCTTCAAATACAAAATAAAAAATTTCCCGTAGAATATTTTCAAAGTTATAGCCGGCTTACCTGTTCCCATTCAATATCATCCAATTTAACACATGTATCTCTTCTCAGCAATTATTTCATTTTCTTATCTTCTTCTTTGCATACGACAATACTTCAACCCCTTCTTCCGCAAGAGCATGCGCATTGCGAACCCGCCCTTTCGGACCGCCTCCTTCTGCCGCATTATATTTTTGTCCCTCGAACAGAACGGATGCAACCACCGTTTCAACAAAAAAGAATCTGATTGAATATTTTCTATTTTTATTCACTCACATTCGAAATTTTTCTTCGTGAAAGTTTCAAAAATTTTGAATCTGATGGATCACATTGATCGGTAAGCATTCTGATGAATCTAATCATTTTTAACCAAATCTTTTACAATATCTTTATTGTTTTGTATCTAAGCTCAGTCATGGATTCGCTTAACATTTTTACAAGAGATAAACAATTTAAAGATGCTCCAATTTTCTTTCTTTATAAATATACCTTTGAAATCTTGCATCAATCGTATATTGTTTCCTAATATATTTCGTTAAATATTAGAACACTCAGAATCCTTGAATTAATATTATCATCCAATGAGACGCAAGTCCTTTATACTCGACACGTTTCGTGACAGATGAGCTGGATGGACACAATTAGTAAATTCCGAAAAATATGTCAAATAATTGCTCTTCTGTAAAATATAAAATCATTAATTAGCTATTAATGTCACTGATATAGTATGTCAAGGAACGATAAATTATCAAGCTTGTATTACGCTTTCGGTAAGAGCAGTAATTAATCAATTGCTATACAATTTGCAATCCATTGAATCAAATCATATTCAATGAATCGTCAATTTTTATTATCATATCAAAATTGTAAATACTTTATCGAACCTACTTATCATTATCTCAGAGACCTCAAAGGATATATAAAATATTTTTTTGGAGTCAGAATTATTCATTCTGCATGAATGACAATTGTTCTAAGTGCCTGGGTTATAAAACACCCTAACTATACAATTAGAAATTATTTTGAGGTTTGTACAATTAAAATACTCTGCATATTGTATAACCGATGAGAGATATATACCACGCACATTAGAACGGGTCTAACAAATTTCTAAGTATTTATTCGAAAAATCAGTGAGTCTCAATAACTCGAATTCTTCCAATTCCCATTAAACAACTAACTCAGATTAAAATCAATTCTTTGCATAAAGTTTCTAAACGAGCTAAGTAACGTGAATTATTTGTTCTAATGTACTGTTTTTTTGCCTGCTTCCTTGTATAATCTGTCAATCTGTCAAATCAACTTCTATGTCATTCTATGATCAACGATTCCTTGTCCTGTCGCATCATCATTAAATTAATGTTCCTCTCTGCAAATCTCTGGTAGAAATCACACAATCGAACTGAATGATGATTAGCTTCATTGACATACATCATACATGGAATCAAACAAAGCAACAATATCAAGTTTTAAAGATCATTTGAAAAAAAAATATATATTTCCACGGTATATACGCAAAAAATTTCACAAATATCCCATGGTATTAAGAATATTTATATGTTACTCGTAGGAGCTCGTGTAAATATTCAAACATATTCAGTCATTGAAAAATATATAGTCATTAAAAAATATACATTGAAGCCATTCTTCTGTGATTGACAAATGATAAAAGATATAAAATAAAGATGCAAAAATGTTATACGGTAATTAACAAATAGCATTTAATCATATAACAACAACAAATTACAAATAACTCTACTCTATTCGTATGATCGCAATACATTATCATCAACAATTTTATCATATCTGTCACTATTAAATTCATTGCAGATTATACAATACCATAGCGAAAGAAAAAGATTTAGCAATGATCTAGTAAGAATATTTTCAATTAGTATACGTTGTTTAATTGATGTCTTAGCTATATAATTATTGAGAAAATATTCTACCGTTGCGAACAGTTCATGCGATATAAATACTGCACCCATCAGGGATATACCGCACAGTTTCATGCTATACATTGTTAAGAAGAGTAACAATTTTTGGTTTCTCAATGATAACGAATAAAACGGGAATTGGCAACTGTAAAAATTAATATCGCACATGTATAAAATATCTACACATTCTAGAAAATTAATCGGTCGGATTATTGATAATCATTTTTCATCGATCCTTAAGATCGTGCGGTCTCGACCAATAATGAAAAAAGTAAGATTTATCATTTTCGCCAAATGAAAAGTTAAAATTCGAGATTTTGTTCATTTTCGTGAAACCACACGAAATTATTGGACCAGTCATAACGTAATAGCAATACCTACAATATTAAAAATACATTAGCATTGTGATCCATTAAATTTTGAGCGACGTAAGTATAAACATATATTACAAATATAGAACCAACAACGTACAGGAGCTTTGCAATTCCTTCGATTCGGTTATGGGTAAAAGAAAATACCTCAAATAACTGAAAACAAATTTCTCGATAATTCACGTTACGGAGTATATTTTTGAAAATTAAATTTCTTTTAAATATCTACGTCCATTTATAGATTTTTCTACTTACGTAAATATAATCAACAAGGACAAATGTAAACGACAATAATGCTGCAATTATTTGAACAGATTCGTAAAAAGATTTTAATAAATCGACAAACCTTGATAGAAATCAAAAATGAAATTCCATATTATTAACATTTAATAAATTGTTAATTCTATGAATAATCAATGCAAAAATTTCTAAAATAGAATACAAACTCGATCGCCCTTTTATAGAATTTTATGAGATCGACTAACCATTCGTTTTCCTCGGTTAATTCACTTTCAATATTAATATAATCAGAATTATGTGGAAGTTTTTCGTATTTATGTTTAACCCTCCATCTAAAATCAATACGTAATAAACCGTAAAAATACGTAATAGTGAAAAGAATTTTTCTCTTGCAGTATACTTATATGGCCATAATTGATTTACTTACTGGACAATGGAGAAAAGTGCACATGCATGTTGTACAATTGCTATAAACATGGAATAGTTAGCAATTCCTACCGTGCACGTTACTAAAATCATTATGTATTGGATTATAAGTCCGATATAATAAACCATTAGGTTCGTCAAGAAATAGTCAACACGAATTGGTAATATTAATTCCGTTTTACTTATATCACCAGAAACATACCGAAACACACTCAACAATGATGGAAATATCAAAAATACGATATAAATATAAAAGCAAACTGTAAGGGAAAAAGCACAAATGAAAATAAATTAATAAATTTCTAGAACACATTTATATTTTCCGTATATATAAAGTATTAACTCACCTGCGATTATTACTGTACAAATTCTGCTAATTTCAGCATATTTCTTCACTATCAATAGTTCTGGTTTGTCCGCTAGGTCATCCCAATCGGACTTGATACGATAAAGTATTTTCTTCATCTGAAATTATTACGTTGTTGTGTTAAATTAATTATTATAATGTTGGAAACATATGTCGTTAAGAGTAAAAAAAAAAAAAAAAAAAGATAAGAAAATAAGAGGAAAAATTTGTTTTCACGTAAAACGGACAACTCTATCATTCAACAATAGATTGCAATAGCAACAGCTGAAACATAGTGTAGGCAAAAACGTTTCCAGTAATTTAGCGATCGACATTAAATTTCTTTCTGACGTGAACAAAAGTTGTATCTAATAGAACAAATACAAAATATTGTTATAACTTAATACATAAATATGTCATATTATTGGATATATTCAGCCCATAGTTTACTATCTTCAAATGTTGTATAAATGAATGAAACATTAATCTATTCAACGATGCTTACCTGTCCAATTGATGCAAATGTTAGTACTAAATTAATGAAATAAATATAAATTATGTTCTTAGACGACGTCTGACCTTGCCACAATCCAATTAGACGAAAAAAATGACGATTCATAGTGTAATACTCGTTGTCAATATAATCTTCCTCCTTCGAAAGCATATTGCCGTCTGTTGCTGCTTTCCTACATCGATTGTCTTCAACCCCACGCAGACGTGGGGTTGTAATCTTTATTAATTATTCTAATAATTCCTCTTCAACGGAATACTTAATAATTCAAATCGTTATGACGATCAAAAATTTTTTTGAAATAAAAAATAGAAAATTACCATAAAATATTTTGAAAGTTCTTATGGCATTCTACCTTCAGTCGTTCAATACCAAAGAATTTAACACATGTATCTCTACCCAGCAATTATGTCAATTTTCATATCTCTTCTTTGCATTGTAAAGTACTCCAACCCTTCTACCGCACGAGCATGCGCGTTGCGAACCAACCCCTTCGGACCGCCTAATTCGCACGCAGTTTAGTTTCATCGCTCGAACACGACGGACGTCGTCCGCTTCAACAAAATTAAATTTGATTTAACACTTCGTATCATTTACAAATTGACAGATTGTTTCGATTATCATAGTTAACATTAATCGATCGTTCCTTCATAAGTGCGAGTGAATGTACGGGGTGAGTCAATTAAATAAGTCTAGTATATTAAATATATTCGATATTTCTGAATCAATAAAAAAAAAAGATTACGATCGAAGTTACATCATACTATGAAATATTAATCATACTTGAATTCTTACCTCCTACGTAAAAAAAAATGTTTATATCTTTATACACTCATGTTGGATAATTTTTCTCGTTGTAGTTTGAAATATTTTAAATATATATTTTAAATATTTTGGAAGGAAAATATATTTCCACGGTATATACGTACAAAATTTCACAAATATCCCATGGTATTAAGAATAATTATATATTACTCCTAGGAGCTTGTGTAAATATTAAACAATATTCAGTCATTAAAAAATATTTGAAAAATAGATCGTCATTAAAAAATATACATTGAAATCATTCTCCTCAGATTGGCTAATGATAAAAGATAGTAAGTAGATATACTAAAATGTTATATGGTAATAAACAAATGGCATTTATTCATATAACAATAACAAATTACAAATTACTCTTCTGTATGATCGCAATACATTATGATCATCAATTATATCATATTTGTTACTATTATATTCATTGCAGATTATACAATACCATAGCGAAAGAAAATAACTTACTGATACCCTAGAAAGAAAGATTTCGATTAGTATATGGTATTTAGTTGATGTCATAGATATATAATAATTCAGAAAATATTTTACATTTGCGAATAATTCGTGGGATATAAACACTGCGCCAATAAGGGATATACCGCACAGTCTCATGCTATACATTGTCAAGAAGAGTAACAATTTTTGATTTCTCAATGATAACGAATAAAACGGAAATTGGCAACTGTAAAAATTGATATCGATTATAATAATATATAAAATATCTATATATTCGGAAAAATTAATCACTTGGATTAATGATAATAATTTTTTATCGATCCTTAAGATCGTGCGGTCTCGACCAATAATGAAAAAAGGAAAATTTATCATTTCCGCCAAATGAAAAGTTAAAATTCGAGATATTGTTCAATTCGTGGTCCTTGTAGGTGCAGACGATGGACCGGAATCTGTCGGAAAAAAATTATATTTATTCTGTCACCTTTTCATAATATAATGTAACAAAGTCAACGAGTTATCTATTATACATATATTCAAGATGAAACTGAAACTACACGAAATTATTGGACCAATCATAACGTAATAGTAATACCTACAATATTAAAAATACGTTAGCATTGTGATCCATTAAATTTTGAGCGACGTAAGTATAAATGTATATTACAAACATGGAACAAACAATATACAAGAGCTTCTCAATTCCTTCGATTCGATTAACGCTAAAAGACAATAACTGAAATAGCTGAAAAGAAATTTCTCGATAATCCATGTTATGCAGTATATTTTCGAAAATTAAATTTCTTTTAAATATCTAAGTATATGAACATATTTTTCTACATACGTAAATATAATCAACAAGGGCAAATGTAAACGACAATAATGCTGCGATTATTTGAACGGATTCGTAAAAAGATTTTAATAAATCGACAAACCTTGATAGAAATCAAAAAAGAAAAACTGTATTAGAAAAATTTGATATATTGTTAATGTTATAAATAATGAATTCCTACGTTCGTAAAATGAAATACAAACTCGATCGCCCTTTTATAGAATTTTATGAGATCGACTATCCATCCGTTTTCGTCGGTTAATTCACTTTCAACATTTATATAATAAGAATTATGTGGAATTTTTTCGTATCTATGTTTAACCTTCCATCTAAAATGAATCCATAATAAACAGTAAAAATACTTAATAATGAAAAGATTCTTTTCTCTTGCAGTATACTTATATGGCCATAATTGATTTACTTACTGGACAATGGAGAAAAGTGCACATGCATGTTGTACAATTGCTATAAACATAGAATAGTTAGCAATTCCTACCGTGCACGTGACTATAATAATTACACACTGGATTATAAGTCCGATATAATAAAGCATTAGGTTTTTCAAGAAATAGTCAGCACGAATTGGTAATATTAATTCCGTTTCACTTATATCACCAGAAACATACCGAAACACACTCAACAATGATGGAAATATCAAAAATACGATATAAATATAAAAGCAGACTGTAAGGGAAAAAGCACAAATGAAAATAAATTAATAAATTTCTAGAACATATTTATATTTTCCGTATATATAAAGTATTAATTCACCTGCGATTATTATTGTACAAATTCTGCTAATTTCAGCATATTTCTTCACTATCATTAGTTCTGGTTTGTCTGCTAGGTCATCCCAATCGGACTTGATACGGTAAAGTATTTTCTTCATCTGAAATTATTACGTAGTTATGTTAAATTAATTATTATAATGTTGGAAACATATGTCATTTAGAGTAAAAAGAAAAAAAAAAGAAAAGAAAATAAGAGGAAAAATTTGTTTTCAACGGACAACTCTATCATTCAACAATAGATTGCAATAGCAACAGCTGAAACATAGTATAGGCAAAAGCGTTTCCAGTAATTTGGTGATCGACATTAAATTTCTTTCTGACGTGAACAAAAGTTGTATCTAATAGAACAAATACAAAATATTGTTAATACTTAATACATAAATATGTCATATTATTGAATATATTCAGCACATAGTTTATTATCTTCAAATGTTTATGAATGAATATAACATTAATCAATTCAATGATGCTTACCTGCCAAATTGATGCAACTGCTAGTACTAAATTAATGAAATAAATATAAATTATGTTCTTAGACGACGTCTGACCTTGCCACAATCCAATTAGACGAAAAAATTGACGATTCATAGTGTAATACTCGTTGTCAATATAATCTTCCTCCTTCGAAAGCATATTGCCGTCTGTTGCTGCTTTCCTACATCGATTGTCTTCAACCCCACGCAGACTCTTTATTAATTATTCTAATAATTCCTCTTCAACGGAATACTTAATAATTCAAATCGTTATGACGATCAAAAATTTTTTTGAAATAAAAAATAGAAAATTACCATAAAATGTTTTGAAAGTTCTTATGGAATTCTACCTTCAGTCGTTCAATACCAAAGAATTTAACACATGTATTTCTACCCAGCAATTATGTCAATTTCCATATCTCTTCTTTGCATTGTAAAGTACTCCAACCCTTCTACCGCACGAGCATGCGCTTTGCGAACCAACCCCTTCGGACCGCCTCATTCTGACGCAGTTTAATTTCATCGCTCGAACACGACGGACGTCGTTCCCTTCAACAAAATTAAATTAGATTTAACACTTCGTATAATTTACACATTGACAGATTGTTTCGAATATCATAGTTAACATTAATCGATCGTTCTTTCATAAGTGCGAGTGAATGTACGGGGTGAGTCAATTAAAAAAATCTAGCATGTTATATATGTTCGATATTTCTGAATCTATGAAAAAAAAAAGATTACGATCGAAGTTACATCATACTATGAAATGTTAATTAAATTTTAATTGTTACTTCCTACGTTTTAAAAAAAAACGTTTACATCTTTATACACTCATGTTCGATAATTTTTCTCGTTATAGTTTAAAATATATTAATTTAACGAATCACTTAGATCGATAAACATTCTTATAAATTTCACCATTTTAAATACAATCCCTTACTATATCTTTATTGTTTTGTATATAAGCTCAGTCATGGATCTTAACATTTTTACAAGAAATAAACATATTGAAGATGCTCCAATTTTTTTTCTTTATAAATATACATGTGAAATCTTGCATCAATCGTATATTGTTTCCTAATATTCTTCTTTAAATATTAGAACACTCAGAATCCTTGAATTAATATTATCATCCAATGAGACGCAAGTCCTTTATACTCGACACGTTTCGTGACAGATGAGCTGGATACTCTGACGGACACAATTAGTAAATTCCGAAAAGTATGCCAATATTTGCTCTTCTGTAAAATATAAAATCATTAATTAGCTATTAATGTCACTGATATAGTATGTCAAGGAACGATAAATTATCAAGCTTGTATTATGCTTTCGGTAAGAGCAGTAATTAATCAATTGCTATACATTTTGCAATCCATTGAATCAAACCATATTCAATGAATCGTCAATTTTTATTATTATATCAAAATTGGAAATACGTTATCGAGCCTACTTATCATTATCTCAGAGACCTCAAAGGATATATAAAATATTTTTTTGGAGTCAAAATTATTCATTCTGCATGAATGACAATTGTTCTAAGTGTCTGGGTTATAAAACATCCCAACTATACAATTAGAAATTATTTTGAGGTTTGTACAATTAAAATACTCTGCATATTGTATAACCGATGAGAAATATGTACCACGCACATTAGAACGGGTCTAACAAATTTCTAAGTATCTATTCGAAAAATCAGTGAGTCTCAATAACTCGAATTCTTCCAATTCCCATTAAACAACTAACTCAGATTAAAATCAATTCTTTGCACAAAGTTCCTAAACGAGCTAAGTAACGTGAATTATTTGTTCTAATGTACTGTTTTTTTGCCTGTTTCCTTGTATAATTTGTCAATATGTCAAATCAACTTCTATGTCATTCTATGTTCAACGATTTCTTGTCCTGTCGCATCATCATTAAATTAATGTTCCTCTCTGCAAATCCCTGGTAGAAATCACACAATCGAACTGTATGATGATTAGCTTCATTGACATACATCACACATGGAATCAAACAAAGCAACAATATAAAGTTTTAAAGATCATTTGAAAAAAAATATATTTCCACAGTATAAGCGTAAAAAATTTCACAAACATGATTTTTCATGATATTTCAAGTACAATAAATATCAAACATGATATTTCAGTAACATTTATATGTTACTCGTAGGAGCTCTTGTAAATATTGAAACAGTATTCAATCATTAAAAAATATTTGAAGAATAGACAGTCATTAAAAAATATACATTGAAATCATTCTCCTCAGATTGGCTAATGATAAGAGATAGTAAGTAGATATATTAAAATGTTATATGGTAATAAACAAATGGCATTTATTCATATAACAATAACAAATTACAAATTACTCTTCTGTATTCGTATGATCGCAATACATTATGATCATCAATTATATCATATTTGTTGCTATTAAATTCATTGCAGATTATACAATACCATAGCGAAAGAAAAAGATTTAGCAATGATCTAGTAAGAATATATTCGAATAGTATACGTTGTTTAGTTGATGTCTTAGCTATATAATTATTGAGAAAATATTTTACCGTTGCGAACAGCTCATGCGATATAAATACTGCGCCCATCAGGGATATACCGCACAGTCTCATGCTATACATTGTTAAGAAGAGTAACAATTTTTGGTTTCTCAATGATAACGAATAAAACGGGAATTGGCATCTGTAAAAATTAATATCGCACATGTATAAAATATCTACATATTCGAGAAAATTAATCGGTTGAATTATTGATAATTATTTATCGATTTTTAAGATCGTGCGGTCTCGACCAATAATGAAAAAAATAAGATTTATCAATTACGCCAAATGAAAAGTTAAAATTCGAGATATTGTACAATTTGTGGTCCTTGTAGGTGCAGACGATGGACCGGAATCTGCCGGAAAAAAATTATACTCATTCTGTCACCATTTCATCATTTAATGTAACAAAGTCAACGAGTTATTTATTATACATATATTCAAGATGAAATTGAAACCACACGAAATTATTGGACCAGTTATAACGTAATAGCGATACCTACAATATTAAAAATACGTTAGCATTGTGATCCATTAAATTTTGAGCGACGTAAGTATAAATGTATATTACAAACATGGTACAAATAATATACAAGAGCTTCTCAATTCCTTCGATTCGGTTAACGCTAAAAGAAAATAACTGAAATAACTGAAAACAGATTTCTCGATGATTCACTTCATGGAGTATATTCTTGAAAACTAAATTTCTTTTAAATATCTAAGTATATGAACATATTTTTCTACTTACGTAAATATAATCTACAAGGATAAATGAAAACGACAATAATGCTGCGATTATTTGAACGGATTCGTAAAAAGATTTTAATAAATCGACAAACCTTGATAGAAATCAAAAAAGAAAATCTGTATTAGAAACATTTAATATATTGTTAATTTTATAAATAGTGAACTCGTACGTTCGTAAAATGAAATACATACTCGATCGTCCGTTTATAGAATTTTATGAGATGGACTATCCATCCGTTTTCCTCGGTTAATTCACTTTCAACATTAATATAATAAGAATTATGTGGAAGTTTTTCGTATTTATGTTTAACCCTCCATCTAAAATGAATCCATAATAAACCGTAAAAATACATAATAGTGAAATGAATTTTTCTCTTGCAGTATACTTATATCGCCATGATTGATTTACTTACTGGACAATGGAGAAAAGTGCACATGCATGTTGTACGATTGCTATAAACATGGAATAGTTAGCAATTCCTACCGTGCACGTGACTATAATAATTACGTATTGGATTATAAGTCCGATATAATAAACCATTAGGTTCTTCAAGAAATAGTCAGCACGAATTGGTAATATTAATTCCGTTTCACTTATATCACCAGAAACATACCGAAACACACTCAACAATGATGGAAATATCAAAAATACGATATAAATATAAAAGCAGACTGTAAGGGAAAAAGCACAAATGAAAATAAATTAATAAATTTCTAGAACACATTTATATTTTCCGTATATATAAAGTATTAACTCACCTGCGATTATTATTGTACAAATTCTGCTAATTTCAGCATATTTCTTCACTATCATTAGTTCTGGTTTGTCTGCTAGGTCATCCCAATCGGACTTGATACGGAAAAGAATTTTCTTCATCTGAAATTATTACATAGTTATGTTAAATTAATTATTATAATGTTGGAAATATATGTCATTTAGAGTAAAAAAAAAAAAAAAAAGGAAAAGAAAATAATAGGAAAAATTTGTTTTCACGTAGAACGGACAACTCTATCATTCAACAATAGATTGCAATAGCAACAGCTGAAACATAGTGTAGGCAAAAGCATTTCCAGTAATTTGGTGATCGACATTAAATTTCTTTCTGACGTGAACAAAAGTTGTATCTAATAGAACAAATACAAATTATTGTTAATACTTAATACATAAATATGTCATATTATTGAATATATTCAGCCCATAGTTTACTATCTTCAAATCTTGTATAAATGAATGAAACATTAATCTATTAAACGATGCTTACCTGTCCGATTGATGCAAATGTTAGTATTAAATTAATGAAATAAACATAAATTATGTTCTTAAACGACGTCTGACCTTGCCACAATCCAATCAGACGAAAAAATTGACGATTCATAGTGTAATACTCGTTGTCAATATAATCTTCCTCCTTCGAAAGCATATTGCGGTCTGTTGCTGCTTTCCTACATCGATTGTTTTCAACCCCACGCAGACGTATCTTTATTAATTATTCTAATAATTCCTCTTCAACGGAATACTTAATAATTCAAATCGATACGACAATCAGAAATTTTTTTGAAATAAAAAATAGAAAATTACCATAAAATGTTTTGAAAGTTCTTATGGCATTCTACCTTCAGTCGTTCAATACCAAACAATTTAACAAACGTATCTCTACCCAGCAATTATGTCAATTTTCATATCTCTTCTTTGCATTGTAAAGTACTCCAACCCTTCTACCGCACGAGCATGCGCGTTGCGAACCAACCCCTTCGGACCGCCTAATTCGCACGCAGTTTAGTTTCATCGCTCGAACACGACGGACGTCGTCCGCTTCAACAAAATTAAATTTGATTTAACACTTCGTATCATTTACAAATTGACAGATTGTTTCGATTATCATAGTTAACATTAATCGATCGTTCTTTCATAAGTGCGAGTGAATGTACGGGGTGAGTCAATTAAAAAAATCTAGCATGTTAAATATGTTCGATATTTCTGAATCTATGAAAAAAAAAAGATTACGATCGAAGTTACATCATACTATGAAATATTAATTATACTTGTATTCTTACCTCCTACGTAAAAAAAACGTTTATATCTTTATACACTCATGTTGGATAATTTTTCTCGTTGTAGTTTAAAATATTTTAAATATATATTTTAAATATTTTGGAAGGAAAATATATTTCCACGGTATATACGTACAAAATTTCACAAATATCCCATGGTATTAAGAATAATTATATATTACTCCTAGGAGCTCGTGTAAATATTCAAACAATATTCAGTCATTAAAAAATATTTGAAAAATAGATCGTCATTAAAGAATATACATTGAAATCATTCTCCTCAGATTGGCTAATGATAAAAGATAGTAAATAGAGATGCAAAAATGTTATATGGTAATAAACAATTGGTATTTATTCATATAACAATAATAAATTACAAATTACTCTTCTGTATGATCGCAATACATTATGATCATCAATTATATCATATTTGTTACTATTAAATTCATTGCAAATTATACAATACCATAGCGAAAGAAAATAACTTACTGATACCCTAGAAAGAAAGATTTCGATTAGTATATGGTATTTAGTTGATGTCATAGCTATATAATAATTCAGAAAATATTTTACATTTGCGAATAATTCGTGGGATATAAACACTCCGCCCATCAGGGATATACCGCACAGTCTCATGCTATACATTGTCAAGAAGAGTAACAATTTTTGATTTCTCAATGATAACGAATAAAACGGAAATTGGCAACTGTAAAAATTAATATCAGTTATAATAATATATAAAATATCTACATATTCGGAAAAATTAATCACTTGGATTAATGATAATAATTTTTTATCGATCCTTAAGATCGTGCGGTCTCGACCAATAATGAAAAAAGTAAAATTTATCATTTCCGCCGAATGAAAAGTTAAAATTCAAGATTTTGTTCAATTTGTGGTCCTTGTAGATGTAGACGATGGACCGGAATCTGTCGGAAAAAAATTATACACATTCTGTTACCATTTTATTATATAATGTAACAAAGTCAGTTATCTGTTATGCATATATTCAAGATGAAATTGAAACCACACGAAATTATTGGACCAGTCATAACGTAATAGCAATACCTACAATATTAAAAATACGTTAGCATTGTGATCCATTAAATTTTGAGCGACGTAAGTATAAATGTATATTACAAAAATGGAACAAACAATATACAAGAGCTTCTCAATTCCTTCGATTCGGTTAAGGCTAAAAGACAATAACTGAAATAACTGAAAACAAATTTCCCGATAATTTATGTTATGCAGTATATTTTTGAAAATTAAATTTCTTTGAAATATCTAAGTATATGAACATATTTTTCTACTTACGTAAATATAATCAACAAGGACAAATGTAAACGACAATAATGCTGCAATTATTTGAACGGATTCGTAAAAAGATTTTAATAAATTGACAAACCTTGATAGAAATCAAAAATGAAAATGTGTATTAGAAACATTTAATATATTGTTAATTTTATAAATAATGAACTCGTACGTTCGTAAAATGAAATACAAACTCGATCGCGCTTTTATAGAATTTTATGAGATTGATTATCCATTCGTTTTGCTCGGCTAATTCACATTCAACATTCACATAATAAGAATTATGTGGAAGTTTTTCGTATTTATGTTTAACCCTCCATCTAAAATGAATCCATAATAAACCGTAAAAATAAGTAATAGTGAAAAGATTTTTTTCTCTTGCAGTATACTTATATGGCCATAATTGATTTACTTACTGAACAATGGAGAAAAGTGCACATGCATGTTGTACAATTGCTATAAACATGGAATAGTTAGCAATTCCTACCGTGCACGTTACTAAAATCATTATGTATTGGATTATAAGTCCGATATAATAAACCATTAGGTTCTTCAAGAAATAGTCAGCACGAATTGGTAATATTAATTCCGTTTCACTTATATCACCAGAAACATACCGAAACACACTCAACAATGATGGATATATCAAAAAGACGATATAAATATAAAAGCAAACTATAAGGGAAAAAGCACAAATGAAAATAAATTAATAAATTTCTAGAACACATTTATATTTTCCGTATATATAAAGTATTAACTCACCTACGATTATTATTGTACAAATTCTGCTAATTTCAGCATATTTCTTCACTATCATTAGTTCTGGTTTGTCTGCTAGGTCATCCCAATCGGACTTGATACGGAAAAGAATTTTCTTCATCTGAAATTATTACATAGTTATGTTAAATTAATTATTATAATGTTGGAAATATATGTCATTTAGAGTAAAAAAAAAAAAAAAGAAAAAGAAAATAATAGGAAAAATTTGTTTTCACATAGAACGGACAACTCTATCATTCAACAATAGATTGCAATAGTAACAGCTGAAACATAGTGTTGGCAAAAGCGTTTCCAGTAATTTGGCGATCGACATTAAATTTCTTTGTGACGTGAACAAAAGTTGAATCTAATAGAACAAATACAAAATATTGTTAATACTTAATACATAAATATGTCATATTATTGAATATATTCAACCCATAGTTTACTATCTTCAAATGTTGTATAAATGAATGAAACATTAATCTATTCACGATGCTTACCTGCCCGATTGATGCAAATGTTAGTATTAAGTGAATGAAATAAATATAAATTATGTTCTTAAACGACGTCTGACTTTGCCACATTCCAATCAAACGAAAAAATTGACGATTCATAGTGTAATACTCGTTGTCAATATAATCTTCCTCCTTCGAAAGCATATTGCCGTCTGTTGCTGCTTTCCTACATCGATTGTCTTCAACCCCATTCAGACGTATCTTTATTAATTATTCTAATAATTCCTCTTCAACGGAATACTTAATAATTCAAATCGATACGACAATCAGAAATTTTTTTGAAATAAAAAATAGAAAATTACCATAAAATGTTTTGAAAGTTCTTATGGCATTCTACCTTCAGTCGTTCAATACCAAACAATTTAAGACACGTATCTCTACCCAGCAATTATGTCAATTTTCATATCTCTTCTTTGCATTGTAAAGTACTCCAACCCTTCTACCGCACGAGCATGCGCGTTGCGAACCAACCCCTTCGCACCGCCTCATTCTGACGCAGTTTAATTTCATCGCTCGAACACGAAAGACGTTGTCCGCTCCAACATAATTAAATTTCATTTAACACTTCTTATCATTTGCACATTGACAGATTGTTTCGAATATCATAGTTAACATTAATCGATCGTTCTTTCATAAGTGCGAGTGAATGTACGGGGTGAGTCAATTAAAAAAATCTAGCATATTAAATATGTTCGATATTTCTGAATCTATGAAAAAAAAAAGATTACGATCGAAGTTACAACATACTATGAAATATTAATTATATTTTAATTGTTACTTCCTTCGTAAAAAAAACGTTTATATCTTTATACACTCATGTTCGATAATTTTTCACGTTATAGTTTAAAATATGTTAATTTAACGAATCACTTAGATCGATAAACATTCTTATAAATTTCATCATTTTAAATACAATCCCTTACTATATCTTTATTGTTTTGTATATAAGCTCAGTCATAAATCTTAAAATTTTTACAAGAAATAAACAGATTAAAGATGCTCCAATTTCTTTTCTTTATAAATATACATTTGAAATCTTGCATCAATCGTATATTGTTTCCTAATATTCTTCTTAAATATTAGAACACTCAGAATCCTTGAATTAATATTATCATCCAATGAGACGCATGTCCTTTATACTCGACACGTTTCGTGACAGATGAGCTGGATACTCTGACGGACACAATTAGTAAATTCCGAAAAGTATGCCAATATTTGCTCTTCTGTAAAATATAAAATCATTAATTAGCTATTAATGTCACTGATATAGTATGTCAAGGAACGATAAATTATCAAGCTTGTATTATGCTTTCGGTAAGAGCAGTAATTAATCAATTGCTATACATTTTGCAATCCATTGAATCAAACCATATTCAATGAATCGTCAATTTTTATTATTATATCAAAATTGGAAATACGTTATCGAGCCTACTTATCATTATCTCAGAGACCTCAAAGGATATATAAAATATTTTTTGGAGTCAAAATTATTCATTCTGCATGAATGACAATTGTTCTAAGTGCCTGGGATATAAAACATCCCAACTATACAATTAGAAATTATTTTGAGGTTTGTACAATTAAAATACTCTGCATATTGTATAACCGATGAGAAATATGTACCACGCACATTAGAACGGGTCTAACAAATTTCTAAGTATTTATTCGAAAAATCAGTGAGTTTCAATAACTCGAATTCTTCCAATTCCCATTAAACAACTAACTCAGATTAAAATCAATTCTTTGCACAAAGTTTCTAAACGAGCTAAGTAACGTGAATTATTTGTTCTAATGTACTGTTTTTTTGCCTGCTTCCTTGTATAATCTGTCAATCTGTCAAATCAACTTCTATGTCATTCTATGTTCAACGATTCCTTGTCCTGTCGCATCATCATTGAATTAATGTTCCTCTCTGCAAATCCCTGGTAGAAATCACACAATCGAACTGAATGATGATTAGCTTCATTGACATACATCACACATGGAATCAAACAAAGCAACAATATCAAGTTTTAAAGATCATTTGAAAAAAAATATATTTCCACAGTATAAGCGTAAAAAATTTCACAAACATCCCATGGTATTAGGAATATTTATATGTTACTCGTAGGAGCTCTTGTAAATATTGAAACAGTATTCAATCATTAAAAAATATTTGAAGAATAGACAGTCATTCAAAAATATACATTGAAGCCATTCTCCTCAGATTGGCTAATGATAAAAGATAGTAAGTAGATATATTAAAATGTTATATGGTAATAAACAAATGGCATTTATTCATATAACAATAACAAATTACAAATTACTCTTCAGTATTCGTATGATCGCAATACATTATGATCATCAATTATATCATATTTGTTGCTATTAAATTCATTGCAGATTATACAATACCATAGCGAAAGAAAAAGATTTAGCAATGATCTAGTAAGAATATTTTCAATTAGTATACGTTGTTTAGTTGATGTCTTAACTATATAATTATTGACAAAATATTTTACCGTTGCGAACAGTTCATTCGATATAAATACTGCGCCCATCAGGGATATACCGCACAGTTTCATGCTATACATTGTTAAGAAGAGTAACAATTTTTGGTTTCTCAATGATAACGAATAAAAGGGAAATTGGCAACTGTAAAAATAAATATCGGTTATAATAATATATAGAATATCTACATATTCGGAAAAATTAATCACTTGGATTAATGATAATAATTTTTTATCGATCCTTAAGATCGTGCGGTCTCGACCAATAATGAAAAAAGTAAAATTTATCATTTTCGCCAAATGAAAAGTTAAAATTCGAGATTTTGTTCAATTTGTGGTCCTTGTAGGTGCAGACGATGGACCGGAATCTGTCGGAAAAAAATTATACTCATTCTGTCACCATTTCATAATATAATGTAACAAAGTCAACGAGTCATCTATTATGCATATATTCAAGATGAAATTGAAACCACACGAAATTATTGGACCAGTCATAACGTAATAGCAATACCTACAATATTAAAAATACGTTAGCATTGTGATCCATTAAATTTTGAGCGACGTAAGTATAAATGTATATAACAAAAATGGAACAAACAATATACAAGAGCTTCTCAATTCCTTCGATTCGGTTAAGGCTAAAAGACAATAACTGAAATAACTGAAAACAAATTTCCCGATAATTTATGTTATGCAGTATATTTTTGAAAATTAAATTTCTTTGAAATATCTAAGTATATGAACATATTTTTCTACTTACGTAAATATAATCAACAAGGACAAATGTAAACGACAATAATGCTGCAATTATTTGAACGGATTCGTAAAAAGATTTTAATAAATTGACAAACCTTGATAGAAATCAAAAATGAAAATCTGTATTAGAAACATTTAATATATTGTTAATTTTATAAATAATAAACTCGTACGTTCGTAAAATGGAATACAAACTCGATCGCGCTATCATAGAATTTTATGAGATCGATTATCCATCCGTTTTGCTCGGCTAATTCACATTCAACATTCACATAATAAGAATTATGTGGAAGTTTTTCGTATTTATGTTTAACCCTCCATCTAAAATGAATCCATAATAATCCGTAAAAATACGTAATAGTGAAAAGATTTTTTTCTCTTGCAGTATACTTATATGGCCATAATTGATTTACTTACTGAACAATGGAGAAAAGTGCACATGCATGTTGTACAATTGCTATAAACATGGAATAGTTAGCAATTCCTACCGTGCACATGACTATAATAATTACGTACTGGATTATAAGTCCGATATAATAAAGCATTAGGTTCTTCAAGAAATAGTCAGCACGAATTGGTAATATTAATTCCGTTTTACTTATATCACCAGAAATATACCGAAACACACTTAACAATGATGGATATATCAAAAATACGATATAAATATAAAAGCAGACTATAAGGGAAAAAGCACAAATGAAAATAAATTAATAAATTTCTAGAACACATTTATATTTTCCGTATATATAATGTATTCACTCACCTGTCATTATTATTGTACAAATTCTGCTAATTTCAGCATATTTCTTCACTATCATTAGTTCTGGTTTGTCTGCTAGGTCATCCCAATCGGACTTGATACGGAAAAGAATTTTCTTCATCTGAAATTATTACATAGTTATGTTAAATTAATTATTATAATGTTGGAAATATATGTCATTTAGAGTAAAAAAAAAAAAAAAAAAGAAAAAGAATATAATAAGAAAAATTTGTTTTCACATAGAACGGACAACTCTATCATTCAACAATAGATTGCAATAATAACAGCTGAAACATAGTGTTGGCAAAAGCGTTTCCAGTAATTTGGCGATCGACATTAAATTTCTTTCTGACGTGAACAAAAGTTGTATCTAATAGAACAAATACAAATTATTGTTAATACTTAATACATAAATATATCATATTATTGAATATATTCAGCCCATAGTTTACTATCTTCAAATGTTGTATAAATGAATGAAACATTAATCTATTCAACGATGCTTACCTGCCCGATTGATGCAAATGTTAGTATTAAGTGAATGAAATAAATATAAATTATGTTCTTAAACGACGTCTGACTTTGCCACATTCCAATCAAACGAAAAAATTGACGATTCATAGTGTAATACTCGTTGTCGATATAATCTTCCTCCTTCAAAAGCATATTGCCGTCTGTTGCTGTTCTCCTACATCGATTGTCTTCAACCCCACGCAGGCGTACCTTTATTAATTAATCTAATCATCCCTTTTCCATTATTCACTTAATAATTCAGTTCGATTCAAAGCCAAGAAATTTGCTTGAAATAAAAAGTAGCATATTCCCGTAAAATGATACCCTAGTTTTTATGGTTCTCATTTTTTAGCCGTTCGATATTATAAAATTTAACATATGTTTCTCTTCCTAGCTATCATGTCATTTTCTTACCCTCTCCTTGCATTGTAAAGTACTTCAACCCTTCTACCGCAGGAGCATGCGCGTTGCGAATCCACCCCTTCGGACTGCCTCATTCTCACGCAGTTCACTTTCGTCGCTCGACCTTGACGGACGTATCGTACACTCCATTAAAATAAAGTTTAAATATTTGACGCGTTGACGACATAGTGTTACCATTTGAATGTTAACTATTGGATAACAAATGTTCGTTAAATGTTAATATTTATTTAAACGAGTCTTCGTTTGTTCATATAAACAAATGTCACTTAAATCAGGTCAGCATTATTATTCTATTAATTAGAAAAATGTTTACAATAATAATTCTTATCAATTCAATTTTTGGAATTCTTTGGAAACGGAAAAGATTGGCAAAAATTTTTCATGTATTCAAATGATATTATAAAAGAATACAGATAATAATTAATAATTATTTCATGTACTTTATTTCCCTCATATATATAATATATACATACACGTGTATACGCATATACAGGATGTATGTTTTTTATTTTAACTTGTAATGGATGCTTGTAATCTCTTCATTCTTTTTTTTTTTGCATATTTTTATAACAACACTAATATTCAATTCATATCATATCTGACCAATGTTCACTGATATTTATTATTATTATTATTTTTATTATTGTTATATTCTCTTTAAATTCGTCACTTTTTTTCTGCCATTATTTTTCTTTTTAATAAAAATAATGGCAGAAAAAACCACCATTCATTATTGCAAAGACACAGACGTTCAACATTCACAAACAAAAAATATTAAAAATACAAATTGGAAAGTGAAATCAATTTTTTATTACAGAAATTAATTTTCATTATTAGCAGCTACCAAAAAAACAATTATATTTCATTACTACAACGCATTATATAATGTAATACAATGACCAAATATTATATACAATTATCTTCGATTGTATTCATTGCAAATTAAATAACACCGCAGCGAAAGAAAGTGACTTCTTTATTGACTATTAAAAAAAAGGTTTCAATTATTAGAAGATGTTAAAAAGTAATATCTATTTTTAATAAATATTTTACCGTTGCGAATAGTTCATGGGATACCACTATCGTACCCGTCAGCGATAAACTGCACTGTCTCATGCTTTTCATTATCAAAAGGGGTAACAATTTTTGCGTTTTCAATGATAACGAATAAAACGGTATTTCGCAGCTGTAAAAAGATAATATCACTAATATTAAACATATCTACATATTTGTGACAACTGATTGATCGAATAATAGAAAATAATTTTTTTCATTGATCCTTAAGTTCGTACTGTTTCAACAAATATGAAAAAAAAATATGTCAAATTTATCCTTTTTCGTCAAATAATTAGAGAATAAATTCAATTCGCATCATCCGAACTTTGAAGTTTAAATAGTGCATTAAAATAAGTCGGAAAAAAGAAAATTATATTTGTGCTGTTTCAATCTAATGATCTAAATGGGTCATAATAAACGAGCTATCTAATAAAATATATTTGATATGTAATGGAAACAATAAGAAATTATTGGACACATCTTGACAACAAAGAAATACCTACAATATTATAAATACATTAACGTTGTGGTCTATCAGTTGTTGTGAAAGATGGGAGTAAACAAATATTACGAATAAAGAACCAATAATGTACAGGAGCTTTGCAATTATATCGGTCCAATTAAGGGTCCAAGTAAAAATCTGAAATAACTATGAAAAAATTTCTCGTCACTTTACGATACGAATTCTATAATTAAAAATTAAATTTCTTTTTAATATACCTAAACGTTACTTACGTAAAAATAATCAACCAGAATAAATATGAACCACAATAATTCTTCGAAAAGATGAATTAATTCGTAAAAAGATTTTAATAAATCGACAAATCTTGAAAGAAATCCAGAAAGAAATTCTATATTATCAATATTTAATCATTTGTTAATTTTTGGAAACAATAAACACGTGGTCACGTAAAATCAGATACAAACTCGATCGAGTGTTTATAAAATTCTATGACTGCAATTATCCATTCCTTTTCCTTTAATAATTCACTTTCAACATTGACATAATAAGAATTATGTGAAATTTTGTCGAATCTTTGTTTAACCCTCCATCTAAAATAAATCAATAATAAACAGCAAAAAATCATAATAAAGTAAAATATTTTTTTCTCTTTGTTAGTACTTAAATCATCATAATTGATTTACTTACTGGACGATGGAAAATAATGCACAGGCATGCTGTATAGTTGCTATAAACATGGAATAATTGGCAATTCCTACCGTGCACGCTATTGATATAATTACGTATTCGATTGTAAGCGTAGAGAAGTAATACATTAAGTTTTTCAGAAAATAATCGGCATGAATTGGTAATATTAATTCCGTTTTACTTATAGTACCAAAAACGTATTGAAACACAGTTAAAAATGATGGAAATATTAAAAATGTAATATAAAGATAAAACCAGACTGTAAGGGTTAATGGACAAATGAAAATTTGTTAATAAAAAACTATAAAAGATTTATATATTTCAAATTATGATTATATGCACTCACTTGCTATTATTATAGTACAAAGTCTACTAATTTCAGCATACTTCTTCAATATCAAAATTTCTGTCTTGTTTGTTAGGACATCCCAGTCGTACTTGATACGACAAAGTATTTTCTTCATCTGAAATTTATAATTCGATTTGAAATTTATTATCATAAATATATGAGAGTATGATTATTTCGTAGAGAGAGAGAGAGAGAGAGAGAGAGAGAGAGAGAAATGTTAATATAATTATCTGTCAATTATTACGGACAATTTCATTATTCAATAATATATTATAATAACAGGATGCGAGACATAAAGTAGGTAAGACCGTTTCCAATAATTTAGCGATAGATGATAATTTTCTTTCAGACATGAATAGAAAATAAACCTAAAGGAAAAAAAAAAAATGAAAAGTATTATTTATACATGATAAACAATATGTCATAGTATTAAATCCATTCTCTCTATAATTTATTATATTCAAGTATTGTATTAGGTTGGAAACTATGAAACGGGCGTTTTTGTTTAATTATTGATATTCATTCAATGCCCGTTTCATAGTTTCCAATCTAATGTAAAAAAAAAAAAAAAAAAAAAAAAAAAAGAAAAGTAATATAGAAATAAATTCAATGACTAATACCTGTTCGAATGATCCAAGTAATAGCATGACATTAATGAAACAAATATAAATTTTATTCTTAGATGACGTTTGACATTGCCAAAGTCCAATTAAACGAAAAAATCGTCGATTGTAAGTATAATACTCGTTGTCAATATAATCATCCTCCTTCGAAAGCATATTGCCGACTATTGAGATCCTTCAACATTGATTATCTTCAACCCCACTCAGATCTACCTTTATTAATTATTCTAATCGTCCCAGTTCAAGTGAATACTAAATAATTCAATTCGATTAGACGATCAGAAATTTTCTTCAAATACAAAATAAAAAATTTCCCGTAGAATATTTTCAAAGTTATAGCCGGCTTACCTGTTGCCATTCAATATCATTCAATTTAACACATGTATCTCTTCTCAGCAATTATTTCATTTTCTTATCTCCTTCTTTGCATACGACAATACTTCAACCCCTTCTTCCGCAAGAGCATGCGCATTGCGAACCCGCCCTTTCGGACCGCCTCCTTCTGCCGCAGTTTACTTTCGTCGCTCGACCTTGACGAACATATCGTACACATCAATAAACTGTAGTTTAAGGTAGTTCGTGCCTTAAGATTATTTTCTTAAAATTTGTACTTTAAAAAGGATATAAGAAATGTTCCTACAATGTGAATAACTATTTAAACGAAATGTTCGTTTATTTATACGAACAAATGTAAAGGGTAAGTCTTTTAAATTATACCAATTTTATTTTTCGTTTAATCGAGAAAAATGATCAAGACGAAGCTTTCTGTTATTTCCAATTTTTTTTTTCTTTTTTTTTTTTTTTTTTTTTTTTTTTTTTTTTTAATCCTTTCTAATTCCAGAATAGATATGTCATAAGAGAATAGAAATTATCGTTGTGAATAATTTTTCAAATTTTTATTTTAAACAATTACAAGTAATCATAACTATTCCCTTGTATAATCATTTCCTTGATACAATATATACATATATATATATATATATATATATATATATATATATATATATGTAAATACGTACATATAGGGTGTCCATTAATAAACAGATCGTAATAAATATAGGATGCAATTGATTGAATTATCACGAGAGTTACTTAAATATTTTTCAAATTTTAATTCAAGAGACATTTAAATATTTATTTGTTACTCGTAAATTCTTCGTGGTACGAAGATTAGTATACATTTTTTTAAGTGGATTCTTGTAATTCTATATTTTTTTCATTTTCTTTGGCCACCTTTTTTATAATCACTATTCAATGCACATCACATCCGGGAAACGTTTATCTAGTTATTATTATTATGATTATTGCAATTATAATATTCTGTTTGAATTCGTTGATTTTTTGCTGCTGTAATTTCTCTTTTTAATTCAAATTAATTATTTTTAAAAAGATTTCCTTCGTTGGCTATATAATGATGTTCGACATTCTCAAAAAAAAAAAAAAAAAAAAAAAAGAAAAAAAAAGAAATACTGAATACACAAACTGGAATGCGAAATCAATTTTCTATTATAGAAATTGATATTTCCATAATTACCAGCTATAAATTATGAAGGATTCGTAAACTATACTTTATTACTATAACACATTATATAATACAATGCAATGATCAAATAACCATACATTATCCTCTTTTATTAAATTCATTGCAAATTAAATAACACCGCAGCGAAAGAAAGTGACTTCTTTATTGACTATTAAAAAAAAGGTTTCAATTATTAGAAGATGTTAAAAAGTAATATCTATTTTTAATAAATATTTTACTGTTGCGAATAGTTCATGGGATACCACTATCGTACCCGTCAACGATAAACTGCACTGTCTCATGCTTTTCATTATCAAAAGGGGTAACAATTTTTGCGTTTTCAATGATAACGAATAAAACGGTATTTCGCAGCTGTAAAAAGATAATATCACTAATATTAAACATATCTACATATTTGTGACAACTGATTGATCGAATAATAGAAAATAATTTTTTTCATTGATCCTTAAGTTCGTACTGTTTCAACAAATATGAAAAAAAATATGTCAAATTTATCCTTTTTCGTCAAATAATTAGAGAATTAATTCAATTCGCATCATCCGATCTTTGAAGTTTAAATAGTGCATTAAAATAAGTCGGAATAAAGAAAATTATATTTGTGCTGTTTCAATCTAATGATCTAAATGGGCCATAATAAACGAGCTATCTAATAAAATATATTTGACATGTAATGGAAACAATAAGAACTTATTGGACACATCTTGGACAAAACAAATATACGTACAATATTATGAATACGTTGGTATTGTGATCAATTAATTTTTGTGCAAGATAAAAGTAAACATATATTACGAAAAAAGATCCAATGACATAAAAGAGCTTTGTTAATCCTTCTGTCTTATTCAGTGTAAAAGAAAATACCTGAAATAACTAAAATTTTACGTTTTTACGGCTATTTAAAATTTGACACTTTTCGATACGATACACACACACACACACACATATATATATATATATATGTATGTAATTTTCAATTACGTATTTTTAATTTTTTTTTTTTAAATATTACTTACGTAAAAATAATCTATCAGAATAAATGCAAATATCAATAATTCTTCGAACAGATGAATTGTTTCATAAAATGATTTCAATAAATCGACAAATCTTGAGAGAATTTATAGAAGAAATATTCTAATGTTAATATATAATCAATTATAAATATTATTAATAATAAAAGATCGTAAAATCAGATACAAACTTTATTGCATTTTTGTAGAATTCTATTATATCAATTATCCATTCATTTTCCTCGTTTAATTCATTATCACTACTGGCATAATAAAAATTGTGTGGTTTTTTTTTAAATCTTTCATTGACTCGCCATCTGAAAGAAATCAATTCTAAATCGACAACAAAATTCACTTATACAATAATCGTATCATCATTTATGATTTACTTACTCGACGATGTCTAAAAGTGCACAAGCATGCTGTATAATTGCTATAAACATCGAATAATTAGCAATGCCTACCATACAGACGATTACTATAATTACATATTCGATGATAAAAATGAAGTAATAATACATTTGATTTTTCATGAAATAATCGATATAAATTGGTATTATCAATTCAGTTTCACTTATTATACCGAAAATGTATTGTAAGTTACGTAAAAATGATGGAAAAATTAAAAAAGTTATATAAAGATAAAAAAAAACTGAAATATAATATAAAAGAATCAATTAATAATTAAAATTCATTTATATAATCGCGTTAGATTATTTACCTGTAATTAGAATTGTACAATTTCTGCTTACGTCGGCATATTTTTTCAATATTATTAATTCCGATTTATTGGTTAAATCATTCCAGTCACATTTAATCCTATGAAGTATCGTCTTCATCTGAAAACACAATATATCATTTCGTTGATATTAATTATTCTAATGACATGATATTAATTATTCTATGAAGGAAAAAAAGAAAAAGAAAAGAAAAAAAAGAAAAAAGAAAAGAAATAATGAAAAGAAAAGAAAAAATTATTTTTCATTAATTACGAACAATGGCACCGTTCAACAAGAGATTATAATAGGTAGATCCAAAGCATAACGTAGGCAAGAATGTTTCCAATAATTTGGTGATCATGATTAACGTACTTTTTGACGTGAAAAGAAGATAAATCTAAATTCAAAAAAAAAAGAAAAAAAAAAAACAGAGAAAAAGAAAAGAAAAGGATCGTAATATAATTAAACATTTAATAAAAAAAAAAAAGAAGAAGAATATTTCTCATATACATTTTTTCATAATCCATTAAATTATACATTATTATTTCACAAATTTTCTAAATAAATTAAACGTCAAACAAATTAATAAAGCTTACCTGTTCGAATAATGCAATAATTATCATAAAACTGATGAAACAAACGTAAATCATATATTTAAACGATCCTTGATATTTCCATAATCCAAGAATTCTAAATAATAAACGATTATAAGTATAATACTCGTTGTCGATATAATCATCCTCCGTCAAATCCATACTTCCGTTTGTTTGGACTTCTTAACATCGACTGACAACGAACTATAGATTTCAACTAAAACTTCATTAAATATTCCAATTAAAAGTAACATCTATTAATCGTTAAATAATTCAATTTGATTATACCTTTGGAAAATTATCTTTCAATCATCTAATCCAAATAACATTTGTATTTATACTTGAATAATTTTTCCTATGGAATTAAACATCTGTTTTATTTCCCGATTATTATTTCATCCCCTATATTACATTGTAAAATATTCCATCCCTTTTTCTTGCAAGCGCATGCGCGTTGCGTACCCAATCCACCCGCTTGCCACCCTTCCCCTCCCTCCCCCTACCACGGATCATCCCATTCTCACGCAGTACATTTCCGTCGCTCGAACGTGACGGACGTGTCCTTGAGTTCAGCAAAAAAAAGAAAAAAAAAAAAAAAAAAAAAATGAACCCTTAAGTTATTACATTTAAATTATTACAAGTCAGTATTATATTTCTATCAATTGAACGTTAACATGTGTAATAATAATTAATGATCTTTCAATTTTTAATATTATATATAAAACGTATGTTCGTATGTTCGGATAATACGCAGGGTGAGTTATTTAATATAGAACAAAATGTTATTATTTTTTTTCGATTGAATATATTGTTAAAACAATTGTTAAACTATTTCAAAAAGGGAAATTATTTTGTAACAGTTAACGAAATATTTTATCGGTATAGTTTATTTTTCAATATTATAAGATATTATCTTTAAACGAAAATATTGAATAATTTTTATTTTCTTTTTTTATTTCTTTCCTTCTTTCTTTCCTTTATTGTTCGATAATTCCAATTACTTTAGTTTTTTTTTTCTTTCTAAATTTAAAAGAAAAAAAAAAAAAAAAGAAAATTATAAATAATAAGAAAATTTGTAAATAATTGTGTAAATATAATTTAATAAATAAAAAAAAAAAAAAAAAGGAATTATGAAAAAATAATTACTGATTAATGCTATTTTATAATTACTGATTGATGCAAATCTTTTTTTATTATTTCTTCAAAATTAGAAAAAAAAAAATATATATATATATATTTACGAAGTGAATTAGACGTCTGTTGTTAGGTTTTATTTTGAAAGTATATACATATATATATATATATATATATATATATATTTTTTCTAAACAATAATTTCTTTATCTTCCCTTATAGTTTAACATTTCATTATAAAAATGCATCATATAAGTTTGCACAAAGGTAAATCAATAATGTTCTTATAATTATCATTCACGTATTTTATAATATCAAATTATAATAATTACATAATTGTTAATTTATTAAAAAAAAAAAAAAAATGATTCAATCAATTAATGATTCAATTAATAATTTTCTTAAAATTAATAGACATTTAACAATCATCGAGAATAACGTTATAGTCTTTAATTATTATAATATCATTTGCACGTTAACAATTATATAACAAATGTACGTTCGATGTTAATATCGATCGAAACGATTGTTCGCTTTTTTTTGTGTTTTCTTTTTTGTTTTTTTTTTTTCTTTTCTTCTTTTTTTCGTGCAAACAGATCTACAGGGTGAGTCATTTAAAAACAGCGTTATTTGAAGTTTTTCATAGGTGACGATATTTTTCGAAAATATTTGAACGATTCTTATCGATAAATATTGAAAATGTTGAAAGTGTTTTCTTTTTGTTTTTTTTTTTTTTTTTTTTGTTTTTTTTTTCTTTTTTTGGTGAATATCATTTTCCTTTTTACATGACCTGCAGATCATTATTATTAAAAATAAATCCTAAGAATATTTTCCAATTAAAGAATGTCATCGTCTAATGTAACAAAATGATTGGATCACGATCTATTTTGAAATAAGTATAAATAATTTAGCATGATTGTAAAACAATTGTGTCCTTTTCTTTTTTTGCGTTTTTTTTTCTTTTCGTTATTTTTTTTTTTTTTTATTCTCTCAAATCAAAATAGATCATATCATAAAATGAATGTTCCAAAAATTTGATTAGAATTTCACGATGATATTATTTAATTGGACGTAAAAAATTTCAAAACTACTAATGATCCTTTGAATCGATGAAACAAAAAAAAAAAAAAGAAGGGGTGGGGAGAGAATTAAAATGATGTATTTCAAATTCTAAATGTTATTGCAATATTTTCTTTTCGATCGTGATTCATTGAAAAATTATTTCGATCAATATGAAAAATTGATGAACGAGACGATTTAATAAAGAAAATTTGATAATCAGTAAAAGTTTATTAATAAATGTTAACATATAAATAAGTGTTAACTCGTTTTTCTTTTCGTTTTTTTTTCTTTTTTCTTTTTTATTTCTTTTTCCTCTTCTTTTCTTTTCTTTTCTTTTTTTCTTTTTCTCTCCTTTTTTAAGAATGAAAATTTTCTCGGCTAATTAAATATTTGGCCTATTAAAAAATACTACAATTGTACTATATTTCCGTTCATATAAAGTTCATATATAGTTCATATATTATATATTATCATTCGTTAAATTTGTTTTAAATTATAGAATACCATAGCGAATGAAAATGACGAGCGCATTATCTGTTGAGAAAGATTTGTATTAGTATAAAATAATTACCAAAAAAAAAAAAAAAAAAAATATATATTTATATTTGTTTTTTTTTCTCTATTTATTAAATAAAATAAATTTTACCATAGCAAACAAATAATGGGATATTTCTTTCATTCCTTCGACCGTAAGATTACATTGTCTCATGCTTTTCATTATCAAAAAGAGCAATACTTTTTGCGTTTTCAATGATAAAACATAGAACGGTATCTGACGACTGAAAAAATTAATTAATTACATATAATACGTACATATATATATATATATATATATATATGTACAGTGAGCATAGAAAGTATTCATACAGCAGTGAATTTAAACAAAAACTATGTAGAACATTATTGATAACAATAACTTGATAAAAATGTTGATAAAATGTTAACAAAAAAAAAAAGAAAATATATATATATATATATTTTTAGAAATCATTAAAATGAATACTATTAAAGAATAATTATTCATTTATATTTATTACGAAAATATTAACGAATTTTCAAAAATTATCAATATATGTATATGATAATATGTTTATATAAAATGTACATACGTAGCACATAAAATGTATCGGAATTGCGCGTTGCGTGATTTATGGAATTTTTCTTTTTTTTTTTTTTTTTTTTTTTTTTCATACATATATTTTATTATTATTTCTGAAGTTTCGAAGAATATACTTTAATATATTATTTTGAAGTAAAAAAAAAAAAAAAAAAAAAAAAAAAAAAATGATTTATTCCGTACGAATGACGGACCATTCAAAAACCTTGATATCGTGCGGTGCACAAATTGACAAATCACAATTGCACAAATTGACAAATCACAATTGTACAAATTGACAAATCGCAATTGCACAAATTGTGAAATTATTTGAAGATGTGACAGTACTCGGGTTAAAGTATATTAATCCGTATGAAAAAAAAAGAAAAAAAAAAATTACAGATTATAAATTCAGAAGAAGAAGGAGAAGAAGAAAAAGGACAAAAATGAAAAAAAGAAGAAGGAAAAAAATTATGAAGAAGTAAACAAATATTTACAATGCCAGTGATACGTCGATGCTGTTGTCAATTAATTTTTGTCCAAAATGAAAGTATGCATATATACAGAATAACGATGCAACGATGTAACACATATTTGTCAATCTTTCGATATTAGTTAGATCAAAAGAAAGTATCTGGAGTATCTAAAAACAAAAAAGAAAAGAAGAAAAAAAAACAAATAAAAAAAACAAAAAAAAAAAAGAAAGAAAACAAAATTTTAACATTTATCTTAACTTGTCCTACATCAACATGATTAATAATAATAATTGAAATATTTCACAAGTCTTATATCTCTTTTATCTTTTTCGAATGAATACTTGTTACTCACGTAAAAATAATCTATCATGATAAAAATCGTGGCCAGGAAAATTTCGAAGAGGTGGCTCCTTTCATAAAACGCTTTAATTAAATTGACAAATCTTGAAATAAAAGAAAAAAAACGATAAAAAAAAAAATTTCGATACATACATACATAAATATATATATATATATATATATATATTAGGTTGGAAACTATGAAACGGGCGTTTTTGTTTAGTTATTTATTTTCATTCAACGCCCGTTTCATAGTTTCCAACCTAATATATATATACATATATATACATATATATATATAATTTTTCATCAAACATAAATTATATCGACGATTGATTCGATAGAAAAAAAAAAAAAGAAGAAAATTTGTTTTAATAAAATTATTATACAAACTCGATCGTGTTGTTATAAAATTTTATGATATCGATTATCCATTCATTTTCCTCAATTAATTCAGTTTTCATGCTTGATTGATAAGAATAATGTGATTCCTTTTTAAATCTTTCATTTACTCTCCATCTGTAACAAAACTTCATGATTATTACAAGCTTACACACACACACACACACACACGCACATATATATATATATATATGAATTGATTTTTGAATTGACAATTTTTCCATTACACAATATCTCAATGAATTTCATCGTAATTGATTACTTACACGATAATATTAAAAAGTGCACATGCATGCTGTATAACTGCTATGAACATCGAATAATTAGCAATTCCAACTGTACAAAGTGTGGTTATATTAATCCATTGCATTAAAAGTTCCATATAATATAACATTTGAGTTTTAACGCCATAAGAAATTGGTAATAATAATTCGGTTTCATTTATGGCACCATAAATGTATCGTATGTTACATAACAACGATGGAAATATCAAAAATGCTATGTAAAGATAGAAACATACTGAAATGTAAGGGTGAAAATAAACAAAAACAAACGAACGAACAAACAAACAAAAAAAAAACGAAAAGAAAAAGAAAAAAAAAAGAGAGAGAAAGAAATAAATATGGATTAATTATTATATAATGAATATTTATCGGGGATACAATTTTTTATTTTATATTGCCAACTTGCAATAGTAATCGTGCACAGTCTGCTCAGTCGGGAAAATTTTTTCAATATTATTAATTCGGCCTTAGTCGTTAGATCGTCCCAATCGCATTTGATACGGTGCATAATTTGTTTCATCTGAAAGATATACGTACTTTTACGAATTGATTAATTGTAATATTCTAATGAATAATTTATAATTGGAAAGAGGGAAGGAAAGGTGGTGAAAAAGGTGGAGCTGTGGATGAAAGGAAAGAAGTAGAAGAAGGAGGAAAATTTTTTTTTTTTTTTAAATATATTTTCAATCAAATACGAACAATTACGCCGTTCAATAATAAATTGTAATAACAAGATCCAAAGCATAAAGTTGGCAATGTAATTTCCAATAATTTAATGATCGATATTATATGTCCTTTTGACGTCAAAAGCGTATAAATCTGAAAAGTTAAATAACCAACGATATTTTTATATTAAATGAAGCTTTAAGAAAAAAAAAAAAAAAAGAAAAAAAAAAAGAAAAAAAAAGGGGGGGGATCAATATTGTTCGAAAACTATAATCAATTGAAATAATTCACAAATTCAATGATATTTACCTGTTGATATAATCCAATGGCTATCAAAATATTAATCGTACAAACGTAAAAGAATTGCTTAAGCGATCTCTGATATTCCCATAAACCGAGAATTCGAAAAAATCGACAATTGTAAACATAATACTCTTGATCGATATAATCTTCCCCTTTCAATGTCATATTTCCGTCTGTTACAGTTTTCTAACATCGACTAACTTCAAATACCATACATTTGTCGAAATTCATTAAATATTCTTATCGTTCGTGTTCGTCTAATAATACGTTTTAATAATTCAATTCTATAAACATCTACAAAAATTCTCATGCAATTGATACTTAGATAATATTTATAAGATTCTATACCTACTTTATATCGACTAACAATATTATACAATTAAACATCTGTATCATTTTCCATCAATTATATTATTATTTTCCTTATTTCATTCTTGCCATTGTACTTCATCCCTTCTCTCGCGACGAGCGCATGCGCATTGCGTATCCACCCCCTTTAGAACGTCCCACGTTCTCACGCAGTACAGTTTTGTCACTCGAACGTGTCGGACGTGTCGTTGACTTCAGCAAACAAAAAAAAAAACAAAAAAAAATGAAGAAAAAAAAGAAAACAAGAAAAAAAAATAATCCGTGTTAATACTTAACACGTCAATTTTATATTTCAATATTATCTTGAATTTTTGAATATTTTTTTTTACAAGTGTGATAAATAATAATCGTTCAATGTTTAATATATATATATATATATATATATATATATCTAAACGAACGTAAGTATGTTCGAATAAATCACATAATACAGAACAGTGTTATTATTATTTTTTCAGAGAATATATTCAGAAAAATTGTTAACTTGTATCAGTGTGAATTTTTAATAACGAACAATATTTTTTATTAATCGAAATTTCAAGTTCATCGATATTTCCTCGAATAATAAGTACAGCATTCTTTTTCTTCCTTCTTTTTTTTCTTTTTTTCTTTTTTTTTTTGTTCTTTTTAATATTTTCAATTGCCGTAATTATTCTAAATTAATAAAATAATATAAATAATAATACAAAATTGCAAATGATTTAATTCGTATGAAATTGTACGAGTCAGTGAGTATTGATTATTGATGCTATTTTAAAAATCTACGCTATTCCTTTTTTTTTTTGTTGGATAAAAAATCGAAAAAAAATTTTTAAATATTGAATCTTGAATCTTGAAAATTTTTAAATATTGGTGCTTGAATTCATTGAATCATTGAAATCAATTGAACGATTTGAATCCTTGAATCGATCGTATGCTTGAATACTTTTTCCATCATTTTTCAAATTTTTACACTTCATCAAAAAAAAAAAAAAAAAAAAAAAAAAAAAAAATAGAAAATCAGATAATATAAATCCTCACATATATCGATAATGTGTTTTCTTTAATTTTATAAAATAACAATATTACATAATTATGTAATATTTTATTTAAAATGATAAATTAATTATTTTACTTTAAATAATTCAATCAATGATTCATACAATCAATAATATTAATGAAATTAATCGATAATGAAATTTATCAAAAAAAAAAAAAAAAAAAAAAAAAGAAAAAAAAAACGATAAATATTGCCTCTATGCAATATAAATCAAGAATTTGGAAAATAATATCTATTGAAAATAATTGTTTCCTGCGATTTATATTTTGGAAAAATAAAATATCACATTTACAATTGTATTCGTATACTAATCTATAATATTATACTCCAATAGATTCATTGTAAATTATAGAATACCATAGCGATAGAAAATGATGATCGCATTAACTATTAAAAAATATTTCGATTATTATAAATTTCTTAATGTTTCTTCATAAAGTATATACATTTATTCCTAAAATATTTTTTTTTTTTACCGAAGCAAACAAATCATTTGATACTTCTTTAACACCCGCCAATGATAAATAAGATATTCTCATGCTGCTCATTATTAAAAAGAGTAACATTTTTTTCGTTTTCGCTGATAACGAATAAAACGGTAAGTGACAGCTGTAAAAGAAATCAATTGATTATGTATATATATATATATATATATATATATATATATATATAATTTATATGTACATGAAATAATGTTGGATTTTTGAAAAAGAAAAAGATTCTTGTGTTTGTACAGAAATTCGTTCGACTTGATAAAAAAAAAAAAAGTCGAAGGTTTTCTTCCTTTTCTTTTTTTTTTTTGTTCCGCCAAATGAAAAAAAAAAAAATCCAATTCATGATTTCGTTCAATTCAAACCTTACAAGATATTTTTTATACAAATTTTCCTTCAGCTAATGCCATTGTGAGAATTTTCTACGAGGCATTTTTTTTTTTTTTTTTTTTTTTTTTTTTTTTATTCATAATATTAACCAAAAATCCACGCACGAAATTAATTGAATATATTATACTTACAATGCTTTAAACACATTCTCACTGTGATCAATTAATTTTTGTCCAAGATAATAATAAATGTATATCACGAAGAGTGACGCAATAACATAACAGATATTTGTCAATCCTTCAGTTCCAGTCAGATTAAAAGAAAATATCTGAAATATCTAAAAAGAAAAAAAAAAAAAAAAAAAAAAGAAAAAAGAAGATCAAGAAGAAAAAATTCAACGGAAATTCACTCCATTTCTCAATTATTATATTTCTTAACAAAAAAAAAGAGAACAAAAAAATTGAAAATTATTTTAACACGTATCCATACTTACGTAAAAAATGATCAATCATGATAACTCAAAAAAAAATATATTCAAAAAATATTATTCAAAAAATATTTATAAGAAAAAACAAAAATTGAAAATTATTTTAACACGTATCTATACTTACGTAAAAAATGATCAATCATGATTATTCAAAAAAAAATATATTCAAAAAATATTATTCAAAAAAATATTTATAAGAAAAAACAAAAATTGAAAATTATTTTAACACGTATCGATACTTACGTAAAAAATAACCAATCATGATTATTCAGAAGAAAATATATTCAAAAAATATTTATAAGAAAAAAAAAACAGAATTGAAAATTATTTTAACACGTATCCATACTTACGTAAAAATAATCAATCATGATGACTATCGATGCCAATAATATTTCGAACAGATAAACTGTTTCATAAAATGATCTTATCAAATTGACGAATCTTGATATAAAACAAAAAAAAAAGAAATAAATAAATAAATATTCTAACGTTAACTTAATTGCATAATTAATAAATCATATTAACACTTAATATATTATATAGATAGTAAAATGTGATACAAACTCGATTACGCTATTACGATATTTTACGATACCGATTAACCATTCACTGTCCTCGACTAAGTCAGTATTATAATTGGCATAATGGAAATTATGCGAACATTTTTTAAATCTTTCATAAACCCTCCATCTGTAATAGTTCGACGATATTCACAAAAAAAAAAAACAAAAAAAAACAAAAAAAAGCAAAAGAAAAAAATATTTCTCCTTTAATAATATTCTCAATGTTCATATTTAATACTTACTCGATTATGTTAAACAATGCACAGGTATGCTGTATAATTGCAACGAACATAGAATAATTAGCAATTCCCATTGTACACGTAACGAGAATAATTAAATATTGAATAAAAATTATATGATAATAATGTATTTTACTTTTCGTGAAATAATCAATATAAATTGGTAATATTAATTCACTTTGATTAATAGAACCAATATTATATTGAAATATACTTAACAACGATGGAAATATCAAAAGTATAATATATAGATAAAATGAAACTGTGAATATAAAAAGTAATAATTATATGACATAATAATATATTTCTTTAATTTAATTATAATAAAATTTTTCTTTCACATAACAACCAACCTGCTATCACTATTGTACAAGATCTACTTCTACTCGCATATTTTTTCAATATCATTAATTCCGGTTTATTCTCTAAATCATTCCAATCGCATTTCATGCGATAAAGAATTTTCTTCATCTAAAATTCATACGTAAATTGTATTAATTCGTTCATTAAAAAATAATACGTGCGCGTGTGTCGTTTATAATTGAACGAAGGAAAAAGGAATAAGGAAAAACAAAACAAAAAAAAAAAAAGAAAAAGAAGAAAAGAAAAAATAAATAAAATCATTGAAATATAACTATCAAGAAATACGAACAATTGTGCCATTGATTAAAAGATTGTAATAACATGACACAAAGCATATAAATGGCAATATATTTTCCAATAATTCGATGATAGATTTTAATTTTCGTTCGGACATCATCAGAGCATAAATCTAAAGACATACAACATCCATTATATTATTTGATATTTAATAGAATAAAATAAAATAAAAAAGAAAAAAAAAGAAAAGAAAAGAAAAAAAAAGAAAGTTAGCCTTATTCAAAATAATATAAAAGATAATATAATCCATAGAGAAATAATATAATACTTAACGATTTCAATTAATACAATGATTAATATAAAATTGATAAAACAAACGTAAATCAATTGTTTAGTTGACGTTTGATATTTCCATAATCCAAGAAATTTAAATAATAAAAGATTGTAAGTATAATACTCGTTGTCAATATAATCTTCCTCTTTCAAAAGCATACTTTCTTCTGTTATGACTGTTTAATGTCGACTGACCTCAACCCTTTACGTTTAATCAAACATCATCCCTTTAATCATTACTTTAATCATCTCTGATCTATTACAAAATTCTTTATAATTTTCAAAAACTGTTCAATGAATAATCGATATTTGTAAAATATTTATAAAATTCTATACCTTCTTTACATTGACGTTGCAGTATTATGCAATTAAACATCTGTCTCACTTCCCAACGATTATTTATTTCACTTTTCTTTTCTTTTCTTTTTTTTTCTTTTTTTTTTTTTTATACCCCATCCTTGCATTGTAAATTACTTCATCCCTTCACTCGCAAGCGCGTGCGCGTTGCGAGCTAAACCACCACCACCATCCTCCCCTCCCCTCCCCCCCCCCTCGCCCATCTTAACGCCCCATTTTTCCTCAGTTGACTTTTGTCACTCGAACGTGACGGACCGATTTTTTTTTTGGGCTTCAGCAAAACAAAAAAAAAAGAAAAAAAAAAGAAAAAAAGAAAAAAATTCAAATTATATTACTTAATCCGTCAGCAATTAAAAAATCCAAGGAATCGTTTGTACAGTCGGGGCAAACAATTGTGCAGGGTAAGTCGCTTGAAACTTGACAGCGTTAATTTTTATTCTAATAAATATGTCAAGATTTTTAATAAATCGTTATAATAAATTTTTAATAAATTGTCCAAGATAATTGTTTTAATAAATTTTTAATAAATTGTTCAAGATAACAATTGAACTGTTTCGATCTTTTATTTATTTTTCCCCAAGGATTTCATTGATATTTTTTTATACTTTTTTATTTTATTTCTTCTTTTTATTTCTTTTTTTTTCTTTTTTTTTTTTTTTTTTTTATGAAATCCATCAATTATTTTGTTTCGCAATTAATACATTTTTGATTTCTTCGTAAACAGATGAAAAAGAAGTATCGTCGAATGATGCTTAATACGCTGTGTATTTGGAAAAAAAAAAAAAAAAGAAAAGAAGTATTTACGCTGATTCGAGCAAATTTTAATAATCGTATCGTTTTATCGCTTGAAATTAAAAAAAAAGAAATAAAAATAAAAAAAAAACAAAAGAAGAAAAAATGTTTTGAATGGGAGGGGAAAAAGAGGGTGAATCAATAAATATTGACTATATATACACGACGATCGTATTTTTGCAATCATATATAAAATATAAAAATGAAAAAAAAAAAAAGAAAATAAAAGAAAATAAAAAAGAAAAAATGTTTTGAATGGGGGGGAAAAGAGGGTGAATCAATAAATATTGACTATATATACACGACGATCGTATTTTTGCAATCATATATAAAATATAAAAATGAAAAAAAAAAAAGAAAATAAAAGAAAATAAAAAAGAAAAAATGTTTTGAATGGGGGGGAAAAGAGGGTGAATCAATAAATATTGACTATATATACACGACGATCGTATTTTTGAAATCATATATAAAATATAAAAATAAAGAAAAAAAAAAGAAAAAGAATTATTCAATAATTATTATTCACGTATTAATTATGAATATAATTAATATAATTAATATTTGTATAATAATATTAATTATAATTAAATTGATTAATATAATTAATGATTGAATATAATTAATATAATTCAACGATTATATAATATTTGATAAATATTATTACACAATCATTTTCCTTTTAATTAATATCATAAGTGTATCCAATCTAATCGAAAATACAAATATCATTTCAAAGAAATGAGATATTATTTTCGAGTAATTAAAAATTCTCAATAAGCGGAGCAAATGCGAAACCTCGTTTTTTTTTTTCTTTTTTTTCTTTTTTTTTTTATACGTTTTTATTTTCTTCAAGAAAAAGAAAACTCCTTCATACAATTAATATTTTTTTAATCTATAACAAGAATTAATAATTAATTTCTATGACACTGTATAAACGTCTATCATAATCCTCGAATAAATTTATTGAAGATTGTTGAATACCATGGCCAAAGAAAATGACGTCCGTATTAACTATTATATTAATAAACATTTCAATTATTAGAAATTTGTTTAATGACAATCATAGTACCCCATATATATATATATATATATATATATATATATATATATATAAATTTAAATAAATAAACAATTTTGTTACCGAGACAAATAATTCATTGGATACTATTATCGTACCCTTCCATGATAGATTGCACGACTTCATGCTCTTCATTATCAAAAAGAGTAACATTTTTTGTGATTTCAATGACAACGAATAAAATGGTATTTGACAGCTAAAACAAAAAGAAGAAAAAAAAAGAAAAAAACAAAAAAACAAAAGTTAATATTATTATATTCGTAAAAGTATTAAAAAATAATTATTGACTTGTTACGTGAGCTCGTATGAATTGATCGAATATTTGAAAGGAAACGAAAAGAAAAAAAAAGAAAAAAAAAAAAAAAAGGAAAAAAAAGAGAAAACAAAAAAAATATGATTCTATTCGAGATATCAATTCGATTAAGTAACTTGATGGCATTTGATTTTTGTCGTTCCGCGGCTAAAATTTATCAGAAAAAAAAAAGAACAAAAAAGAAAAACAAAAGAAAAAAAAAAAAAAGAAAAAAAGAGAGGAAAAAAAAACTTCATCCGTATCATTCAACTTTTTTATCTTTTCCATCTAATGACGTATACAATGTACATTACATGTGTAATCTTAATGATATTAAAAATTATTAAAAAAAAAAAAGAAAAAAAAAAGAAAGAAAGGAAAAAAAAACTTTATCCGTATCATTTAACTTTTTTTTATCTTTTCCATCTAATGACGTATACAATGTACATTACATGTGTAATCTTAATGATATTAAAAATTATTAAAAAAAAAAAAAAAAAAAAAAAAAGGAAAAAGAGAAAAAAAAAAACAAAAAAGGAAAAAAAAAATGTCAATAACAATTAATTCCTATTTCGCGAAAGAAAATGATTATTAAGCAAAATTTTTTCTCTTTAAAAAAAAAATTATTATATGAGAAATAAATTCAATTAAATTAAATGAATAATCTATATAATAGCTGATGCCAGTCAATTAATTTTCCATATACTTTTATCATTTTTTTCTTCGTCAATGTGACAATTAAAATCAATACGTCATCAATACAATAGAACGTAATTATGATTCGCAATTATTATCATCGTATATATAATAAATAATATTTAATAAATATTTAATAAATAATAACAATAAATAATACTTACAGTTCTATGAATACATTGTCATTGTGATCCATTAATTTTTGTCCAAGATAAAAGTAAACATATATTACAGAAAGTGATGAAACGACGTAACAAAAAATCGTCAATTCTTCGGTTCTGCTCAGCTGAAGGGATAATAATTGTAGTACCTAGAAAGAAAAAGAAAAAAAAAGAAAACAAACGAAAAGAAAAAAAACGAAAAAAAGAAGAAGAAGAAGAAGAAAATAAACGAAAAGAAAACGAAAAAGAAGAAGAAAGAAAAGGAGAAGAGAAGAAAAAAAAAAAGAAAAAAAAGAACGAAGAAATTAAACAAACCACGGCAAATTTCTCATCCAATGTCACACGACTATTCGTTATACGATTAATAAGCTCGTAAGTGTAACGATCATTTTCTTTTTTTTTTTTTTTTTTTTCTTTTTTTTTTTTCTTTTCTTTTCTTTTTTCTTTCATGTTCGTTTCAGAAAAATATTTTTTCTCTTTTTCTTTTTGTTTGTTTTTTTGTTATTTTTTTTTTCTTTTTTTTTTTTTTTGCCTTTTTCTTTTGCTTACGTAAAAGTAATCTATCACGACAAAAACGAACGCCAATAAACCTTCGAACAGATGAAGCGTTTCGTAAAATAATTTTATTAAATCGACGAATCTTGAAGAAGAAGCGGGAGAAAAAAACGAAAAGAAAAAAGAAAAAGAAAAAAAGAGATAAAACGTATTACCGATATTATTGATATTAATTATTCGTAAATGTTAATTAAATAAATATGAAAAATATAAAAATTGTATACAAACTCGATCGTTTTATCGTAAAATTTGATGATATTAATTAACCATTCCTTTTCGTCGATTAATTCGATATTATTTTTAACATGATAAATATTATGTCGATTATATTTAAATCTCTCGTCAATTCTCCATCTATAAAAAAAAAAAAAAAAAAAAAAAAAGAAAAAGACAGAAAAAAAAAGTGTAAAAAATAAAAAAAAATCCACAGGACAATTGCTTGTTAAATATTATAACGATTAATAATTTTTCTAATTTATAATATTTCAATAGTAATCTTAACGATAACTCACACGACGATGTTCAAAAGAGCATAAGCATGCTGTATAACAGCTATGTACATTGAATAATTAGCAATCCCTATAATTGTTACGACAACAATAATCATATATTGTATGGATATACCCAAGAAATAATTGATATGATTTTTCAAAAAATAATCAATACGAAGTGGCAATATTAATTCGTTTTCATTTATCCGACCAAAGATATATTGAAAAATCTTTAAAAAGGATGGAAATATCAAAAATGCTATATAAAGATTAAACCAAACTGAAATAATAAAAGTATCGATTATGATTTACAATAAATATTTTTACACCTTTTTCTTTCTTTTTTTTTCTTTATATATATATATATATATATATATATATATATATATATATATAATGGGTTGTTCGGAAAGTAATTTCGTTTTTTTTTTTTGTGAAAACGAAAGACAATTTTCGTATAATGAACAAATATTTTATTAAATTATATATTGGTCATTCTGATCCAATACCTTTTACCATCTTTCTGATAGTAGCATGATTCCACGCTCATAAAATTTTTGGTCTTTGCTGGCAAAAAACTGATCGAGGTGGTTTTTGACCAACTCGTTTGAAGTGAATGTTTTATCGTCTAAAAAATTTTGCAGTGCCCGAAACAAATACTAATCCGAAGATGCCAGATCTGGAGAATATGGTGGATGTGACATTGTATCCCATTCAAGCTGTAAAAGCTTTTGGCGAGAGATCAAACTTGTATGAGGTCTCGCATTATCTTCGAGGAACATTATACCTTTTCTGTTGATTAATTCTGGCCTTTTCCGTTGAACTGCATCATTCAGTTTGTCCAGCTGATGACAGTAGACTTCCGAATTAATTGTTGTGTTATCCGGTAAAATCTCAAAAAAAAAAAACGATTCCTTTAAAATCCCACCAAACAGACAGCATCACCTTTTTTTAATGGATATTGACTTTGGAAATGTTTTGAGCCTGTTCATCTTTTTTGCTCCATGATCTCTTGCGTTTGACATTGTTATATACAATCCATTTTTCGTCCCCAGTAATGATGCGCTTCAAAAATGAATCATTTTCGTGACGTTTGAGAACCGAATCACAGATGTCAACGCGACGACACAAATTTCTCTCCGTGAGAACATGGGGAACCCATATATCGAGCTTCGAGGTTAAACCCAAGGCCTTTCAAGTGGTCATAAACAGTTGAATTTGATAAATTTAATCTCTCACCGATCTCACGTGTTGTTATTCGCCGGTTTGCATCAACTAATGCCTTTATCGTATCTTTATCAGCTTCAACCGGCCTTCCAGAACGTGGTGCATCTTCGACATGAAAATTGCCGGATCGAAATTTTGCAAATCAGTTTTGACACTGGCGTACTGTCAACACATCTTCTCCATACACATCGGTTAATATCTTTTTGGCTTGAACAGCATTTTTACCTTTTCTATAGTAAAAAAAGTAAAATATGACGAAAATGCTACTTATTGCTCTCCATATTTAAAAGGGCATCAACCAAAAACTACTGCGTAGAATCAATTGGACTTTTTCACACACATAAAAGCCTTGCTATATCAACTCTCAAAACATATAATGATTATGCGTCTTAAGTGTGAAGTTAGGTGCAAAAAAATACAATTAAATTATCCGTCGGGAAAAAATAAAATTACTTTCCGAACCACTCAATATATATATATATATATATATATATATATATATATATATATATATATACATATATACCGAACATTTAAAACATGATTTATATCAAGCCGTACTAGCTATTGCAATCGTACGAATTCTGCTAATGTGACCGTATCTTTTTAAAATCATCAATTCCGGTTTATTGTCAAGAACGTCCCAATCGCATTTGATACGATAAAGAATTTTTCTCATCTGAAATTCGTATATAAACAATTCGCAATCGACGAATATTACAATAAACGAGAGTGTGCGTTTTATTATGAAAAGAAGACGAAGAAAAAAAAAAAAGAAATAATATTTTTAAGGTAATACAAACAATTGCGCCGTTCGATAATAAATTGTAATAACAAGATCCAAAGCATAAAGTTGGCAATGTTATTTCCAATAGCTTAGCGATTGTTTTTATTTTTCCATCTGCCGTGTAAAGCGTATAGATCTATAGATAACGAGGAAAAAAAAATAAATAAATAAATAAAAATATTCCATTCAATTATTAATCATTTATATTTGAATGAACAACAATGCTTGTCGAGCTTGTCTAGAATTATTCGTTCCAAAAAAAAAAAAAAAAAAAAAAGAAAAAAAAGCAAATTACGAATAGAAACGAAGAAAACGTACGTGTTGTAATATCCCAAGGATTATCATAAGTATGATGAAACAAACGTAAATCAATTGTTTAGACGACATTCGATATTGCCATAATCCAAGGATTTTAAATAATATACGATTGTAAATGTAATACTCGTTGTTGACAAAGTCCTTCTCTTTTAGAATCATACTTCCTTCTCATTTGACTTTCTAACATCGACTAACATCAATATCCCTTATATTTTCCAAATTTCATTAACTATTCTAATCATCCACCCTATATTATAAATTCTTAACAATTTATTTTCATAGAAATGTCCATATAATTTTATCGTGAATCGATATTAACCGTAAAACTTTTACGATGTTCCATAACTTTCTTACATTATCGATTAGTATTATTATAATGAAACGTCTGTCATTATTCCTCGACTATTACTTCATTTTCTTGACCCACCCACCCCTCCAAACCCTAAGCTTTGCATTTTAAAGTACTTCATCCCTTCTCTCGCAGGCGCATGCGCTTTGCGTTACCAACCCCCCTCTTTGCTGTTCCATTCTTACGCAGTTTAATTTTGTCACTCGAACGTGACGGACGTGTCGTCGACTTCAATAAAATAAAATCTATGTTAATGATTTAATTGAACGACGTTTTTGATCTTATCATTTGTACGATAATAAAAAGTGTGATTAAAAAAAAAAGAAGTGGGAAAAGAAAAAGAAATAAACAGGGTGAGTCGTTAAAAACAGAACAATGTTTTTTTTTTCTTTTTCTTTTTTTTTTTCTTTTGATTAAACGAAAGAATTGTTTAGGATAATAGTGAAATTATTTCCAGATGGAATGTCGAAAAGTGCAAAGATATTTTTTTATTTTTTGCAAAACTTCAAGACAATTCATATATATATATATATATATATATATATATATATATATATATATATGTATATATATATATATATATATATATATTTATTTATTTATTTATATATATTTCTTTTTCTTTTTTTTTTTTTTTTTTTTTTAATCCATCAACTTCGTTGTTTTTTTGCTATATATCTTTCTTCTATGTATCTCCATATATTAAAAAAAAAAAAAAAAAAAAAAAAAAAAAAAAAAAAAAAAGAAAAAGTAAAAAATTACAAATTCGTGATTTATTATGAAATAATATATGACGATCCATGCAAATGGTAAAGGTCATAATTTTTTTTATTGCAAAAAATTCTAAAAAAATAAAAAAAGCAGATGAATGATAATTAATTATATATCTATCCATAATTAATTATATATTCATAATTAATTATATATTCCCGATCATATTTTTTTAAATTACATACATGCATATATATTTAAAATATTGTGCATATATGGAAATATGATATAATATACTAATTTAATATATATCTATATAATAAATAAATAAATATATATCTATATATATTTAATATTAAGTTATTATTTTATTAAGTTTGATTTAAACAAAACAATTTTCTATTAATTATTATATTGAAATTAAACAATATAAACATTTATTTATTATTACCAAAACACTAAGATTTATTATAAATTCAAAGTATTAAATACTATGCATACTTATATTAATACCAGGCATACATACAGAAATATATATATATATATATATATATATATATATATATATTAGATTGGAAACTATGAAACGAGCGTTGAATGAAAATAAATAACTAAACAATTAACTAAACAACGTTTCATAGTTTCCAACCTAATAAATCTTAGAAAATACAAAAAAAACTCTAAACATAATTATTTCACTTAGTGTTATTTATCTGCATAATATATGAATATATATATATATATATATATATATATACATATATTTACATTCATTTAATATAGAATTAATAATTTTTGAAATTTTATATGAACAAAACTCATATATTTATTATTTCACTGAAATAATCAATTTGGTAATTTATTTATCATTACGAAGGAATTAAAATCTTTTATAGATTTTAAGTATTAATTAATACGCATACTCACGTATACATGCACAAATATGAATAAAACTTTGTAAAAAATGAATTCTTTGAAATATTTTATGTCTTTCACCTAAAAATCAAGGATACTATATTTTCAAAAGCATACATAGTAGTATATCATCGTAAGGTCGTTTTCGACAGTTAAAATCATTGCATGTTATAGAATACCATAGCGAAAGAAAATGACGAGCGCATTAACTGTTGAAAAATATTTCGATTAGTATAAACTCTTGGCTGCAAATCAAAGATTACATATATTTACGTCTTCAAAATCAAATACCGAGGCAAACAGATCGTGGGATATATCTTTTACACCCTTTATAGATAAATTGTATAATCTCATACCCTTCATTAACAAAAAAAGTAACATTCTTTGGGTTTTCAATGATAACGAATAAAACGGAATTTGACAGCTGGAATAAAAATTAATTAATCTTACATAAATCATATATTCATGAGACAGGATAGGATAAAATAAAAAAATAATAATATTGAATTTGTATATAAGTTTGTGCGAATTGATCAAATATGAAGAACATTATTATACTTTTTTCGCCAAATGACAAGAATCACGTGAGATATTTTATTAAATGCGAAACTTGCTGTCATTATGCTTTACCGAAAATGCACTGACAATTTGACGGAAGATATATGAACATATTTTGTATCATTCCAATTAATGACATAACAAGTAATTGTTATGAGAGATATTCAAGATGAAATAAAAATTGCACAACATTACGGGCTGCTAGAACAATTATATACAAACCAAATAAAAATACATACAGTGTTGCAAATACGTTGTTGTTGTTGTTTATCAATTTTTGTCCGAGAAAAAAATAAGTATATATTACGAATAGAGATGCGACAACGTAACAAATATTTTTTAATTCTTCAGTTCTATTTAACTTGAATGAAAGTATCTGAAATATCTTATAGAACAAATATTTCTTTCTTAATCGATTATTAATCAAAGCTGAGAATATATTTGTAAGTTAAGAAGTATTTTTATTTAAAAAAAAAAAAAAGGGAAGAAATAATATCTTACGTAAAAATAATCTAACATGATAAAAATCGATGCCAATATCACCTCGAACAGATTCACCTTCTCGTAAAATAGTTTAATCAAATTAAGAAATCTTAAAAGAAAAAGAGAAGATATCGTAATGATTAAAACCTTTCAATCGACATATTGAAATAATAATTAATCGACGTAAATAATTAAAACATCGTATAAATAGACGTGTAAGATTGAATACAAACTCATTTGCGTTATTATAAAATACTATGACATCGATCATCCACTCGTTCTCCTTTGCCAATTCGGCATTATTATCGGCACAGCAGAAATAATTTGATCCTTTTTTAAATCTTTCAGTTACTCTCAATCTACAATAAATCATTGATATTACAAGCTGACAGATTTCAAATTGACACATTCGCTGATGCATAATATTAAATATCATATCTATTGATTACTCACTCGACGATATTAAATAGTGCACAAGCGTGCTGTATTACTGCTACAAACATAGAATAGTTTGCAACCCCTACAATGCAAAGGACGATTATATCTTGGCATTGTAGAGAAAGTTGAAAATAGTAAGGCACTGGACTTTTTATAAAAAAATCAAAACGCATTGGTAACACCAATTCTGTTCTATCTATTGCACCAAAAATATATTGAAAGTTACTTAACCAAGATGGGAACATCAACATGGCAATATACAGATAGAAACAGACTAAAAGATAAAAATATGAATAATAGATTTTGAATATGACAATCATTTATGATGTGTTTGTGTTATTTTCCTGACTTGCTATTATAACTGTACACTTTCTGCTTAAATAGGCATATTTTTTCAATATCTCCAATTCCGGTTTATTCGTTATGTTATCCCAATCGCATTTGATACGATTAAGAATTTTCTTCATCTGAAATTTGCATTTATTACTACAAATTTATTATTTAAAATGGAACTCGTATTTAATGTCAATTATTTGCAAAAAAAAGACAAATAAAATCAGATATATGTTTTTCCAATGAGATACAAACAATTGCACCATTCCTGAGGAGATTGTAATAACAACATCCGAAGCATAAAGTAGGCAAAATAATTTCCATTAATTTAACGTAGTTCCCTAATTTTCGTTTCGCCGAAAATATTAGATAAATCTAAAGGTACAAAATCTTTCATATTATTCATATTTATTCAAAGAATATAGAAGACATTTTCAAATTATTCAATTGTTAAATATATTATAATATAGTATCAATCAAGTTTACTTACCTCTTCAAATAATCCAATAATTAAGAAAATATTAATGTAACAAATGTAAATCAGTTTCCATGACGAAGTCTGATAATCCCATAATCCAAGGAGTCTAAATAATATAAGATTGTAAGCGTAAAACTCGTTGTCAACAAAGTCTTCCTCTTTGAAAATCATACTTCCGTCTATTCTGACTTTCTAACGCCGACTGACTTCAGCCCCCGTACATTCGTCTAAAATCATTAAATATTCTAATCATCCCCTATCTAGTAATCTCTTAATAATTCAATTTGACAAACACGTACAGAAATTGTCTTGCAATCAATACTATCAGTAACATTTTTATAATGTTCTATACCATTCTCACATTGTCAGCCAGGATTATACAATTAAACACCTGTGTCATTTCTCGACAATTACTTCAATTTCTTACCCCAACTTTGCATTATAAAATACTTCATCCCTTCTCTCGCAAGCGCATGCGCCTTGCGAATCTACCCCTTCTTGCCGTCCTATTCTCTCGCAGTTTAACTTTCTCAATCGAACGCAACAGACGTATCCTGAACTTTAGCAAAAAAGAATATGTGTTAGCATTTAACGTGTCAGCGTTATATTATTATCATTTCTACGGTAATACGTGTGATAACAAGTGATCGTACGATGTTAATATCCATCCGAAAGATTGTTCCTTTGTTCGGATAGAGAAATAAGCATTGTCACTAATAACAGGTCAACGTTATTTTCGATTGAATGAAAAATTTTTTTCAGTACAATAGTTAAACTATTTCAAGATAAATATCGGACAGTGTAAAGATGTTTTTATTTTTCAAGACCGTCGATAAAATCTTTCTTTTTATGTAAACCTTCAATTACGTCTTCGCAATATATTCCCTTTTATGTTATTATATTTTTTTTTTTTTATATTTGCACCATTAGAAAATTTTGCACAGATAGAAAATAAACATGTAATGAAAAAAAAAAAAAAATAATTACTTCGTGATTTATTTTGAAATAATATTTGATGATTCATGGAGCTATTATAGGACATATTTTTTCATCGCAAGGAATTAACAAAAATGATGAAAGAAAGTAATTATTTATAATTGACTAATATATTCATGATCGTATTTCTTCTATTACATATATGCATGTTTACCTGAATTAATGTATGTTCGCACGTGTGTATGTATTTGAGTGTGTGTGTGTGTATATGTATATTTCTTTCATATATTAAAATCTTTTTACAAATTAAAAAATATGACAAAGCAAAATTATTTTACTTATGTTATTTTTATTTGTTCTGCATCATATACATATATATATATATATATATATATATATATATATATATAATGTAGAATCATTTTCTTAAGTTACATTTAAACATAACACTTTTTTAATAAATATTCAGTTAAATTAATCAAGTTAAAAATTTATTTGTCATTACGAAGAGATTAAGATCTTTTATAAATTCGAAATATTAAATAATACACAAACTCATGCACAAACATGTAGAAATGTAAATATAAATTAAAAAAAAAAAAAGATTTCTTGGAAATATTTTGTGTCATTGACATAAAAACCAATGATAATATATTTTCAAAAGAATACATAATCGATTACTATCATAGAGTATTAAATTCATATCATTTTATAGAATACCATAGCAAAAGAAAATGCCGAGCGCATTAACTATTAAAAAATATCTCAATTAGTATAAAATAATTTTAACCAATCAAAAACTACATATATTCACGTATTCAAAATCAATTACCGAGGCAAACATATCGTAAGATATATCATTAACACCCTGCAGGGATAAATTGCATACCCTCATGCTCTTCATTATCAAAAAAAGTAACATTTTCTGCGTTTTCAATGATAACAAATAAAACGGAACTTGACAGCTGAAAAGAAAATAATTGATCTTACATAGAACACATATTAATGGGTCAGTATACGATAAAATATGAAAAATTATATTGAATTGATATATAAACGCGTGCGGATTGGTGAAATATAAAGAAAGTCGTCATACTTTTTTCTCCAAATGGAAAGAATCACATTTGATACTTCGTTGAATATGCAACATACTGTCATTAGAGTTTATCGGCCGCACTGAGTATTTGTCGGAAGAAATATTATAAACATATTTGTATCATTCGAATTAATGAAGTAATAAGTAATTATTATGAGAGATATTCAATATACGATGAAAACCATATAAAATTTGGGACTGCTAGAACAGTTCATACCAATCAAATAAAAATACTTACAGTGTTACAAATACGTTGTTGTTGTGGTCTATCAATTTTTGCCCGAAAAAAAAATAAGTATATATTATGATCAGAGATGCGACAATATAACAAATATTTCTTAATCCTTCAGTTTTATTTAGGTTAAAAGAAAACATTTGAAATATCTAAAAAACAAAACAATTTATCATTCTTATTCAATTATTTATCAAAGCTAAGAATATATATTTGAAAGTTAAAAATCATTTTTAATTTGAAAAAGGGGAAAAAGAAATATCTTACATGAAAATAATCCAACATGATAAAAATCGACACCAGTAATGCCTCGAACAGATTAATCTTCTCGTAAAACAGTTTAATCAAACTGACAAACCTTGAAACAAATCAAAAAGAAAACATCGTAAAATTAATACTTTTCAATCGAAATATTGTATAAAGAATTAAAACATTGTGTACATAGAAATGTAAAATAGGATACAAACTGATTTGCGTTATTATAAAAAATTATAATATCGACCAGCCATTCCTTTTCCTTGGCCAATTCGGCGTTACTATTGGCATAACAGAAATAATTTAGATCTCTTTTAAATCTTTCATTTATTCTGAATCTATAATAAAACAATAAAAATACAAGCTGCATCCTTCGTATCGACAGATCCACTGTTACGTCATATTAAATATCGTACACATTGATTACTTACACGACGATATTAAACAGTGCACATGCATGCTGTATAACTGCTACGAACATAGAATAGTATGCAACTCCTATTGTGCAAAAGATGATTATATTTTGGTATTGAAGAAAAAGTTGAAAATAATAGTACATTTGATTTTTCATAGAAAATTCATAACGCATTGGTAACATCAGTTCTGTTTGATTTATTGCGCCAAAAAAGTATTGAATGTTACTTAAGCAAGACGGAAACACCATAAATGCGATATACAGATAGTAGCAGACTAAAAGACAGAAACAAGCGTAATTGATATTGATAGGACAATAATTTACAACGAGTTTGAGTTATTTTCCTGACTTGCTATTACAATCGTCATCTTTTTGCTTAAGTGAGCATTGTTTTTCAGTATCTTCAATTCCGTTTGATTCGTTATGTCGTTCCAGTCACATTTGATACGATAACAAATTTTCTTCATCTGAAACTTCCATTTATTTGTACAAATTTAATAATTACAAATGGCAAAATATATTCAATGGGCTACAAACAATTACACCATTCCTTAGCAGATTATAATAACAAGATCCATGGCATAAAGAAGGCAAAATAATTTCCAATAATTTAGCGTATGATGCTATTTTTCTTTCTAACGTGAATAATATATAAATCTAAAGGTATAAAATCATCTATATTAATTATATTTAATAAAAAAAAAATTAGAAAACATTTTTAATTATTCAATAAATATAGCATAAATGAGTTTTAATTAAGTTCATAATACGTACCTCTTCAGATAATCCAATAATTAGACCAATATTGATATAACAAACATAAATCAATTTTGTATACGATGTCTGATATTCCCATAATCCAAGGAGTCTAAATAACAGACGATTGTAAACGTAATACTCATTGTTGACAAGGTCTTCCTCTTTGAAAATCATACTTCCGTCTATTCTGACTTTCTAACGCCGACTGGCTTCAACCCCCGTACATTCGCCTAACATCATTAAATATTCTAATCATCCCCTATCTAGTAATCTCTTAATAATTCAATTTGACAAACACATTCAGAAATTGTCTTGCAATCAATACTATCCGTAACATTTTTATAATGTTCTATACTATTCTCACATTGTCGGCCAGTATTATGCAATTAAACACCTGTGTCATTTCTCGACAATTACTTCATTTTCTTACCCCAACTTTGCATTATAAAATACTTCATCCCTTCTCTCGCAAGCGCATGCGCCTTGCGAATCTACCCCTTCTTGCCGTCCTATTCTCTCGCAGTTTAACTTTCTCAGTCGAACGCAACAGACGTATCCTGAACTTTAGCAAAAAAGAATATGTGTTAGCATTAAACACGTCAGAGTTATATTATTATCATTTCTACAGTAATAAGTGTGATAACAAGTGATCGTTCGATGTTAAATACCTATCGTAACGATCGTACGTTTTCCTCGGCCAAAATAATATTCACGGTGAGTCACTAAAAACAGGACAAAGTTATTTTTGATTTTATGAAAGAATTGTTAAGGACAATTGTTAAACTATTTCTAGGTGTATGTCGGACATTGTAGAATTGTTTTTATAAAGATTATATTTTCGCAAGATTTCAAGACCATCCATAAAATATTTTTTATTTTTTATGTAATTCTTCAATTATGTTTTCGTCTAGATCTTCCATAAAAAAAAAAGATAATGAAAAAAAGTAATTAATTCGTAAATTTATTATGAAATAATATTTAGTGATTCATGCAGCTGTTAAAGATTATACTTTTTTATCACAAAAAAAAAATTCAAAAAATTAAAATAAAGATATCGGATGATGAAAAAAGTAGTCCCTAATTGCATATACATTCACAAATGTATTTTTATAATTACACACATGCATATATACATAAATTATTACATATCTATATGCATATATATATACACATATATATATATATATATATATATATATATATATATATATATAATATAGAATTATTAATTTTTCAAGTTTCATTTAAACAAAACTCTTTTCCATAAATTATCTTGAAATAATCAATTAGAGAATTTATATTATCATTATGAAGAGATTAAAATTTGTTAGATTTCAAATATTAAATACTACACATACTCGCGCATACATGTAGAAATGTGAATATAACTATTCAAAAAAATACTTTTTGGATAGATTTAGTGTTTTTGACCTAAAAACCAAAAATACTATATTTTCAGAAGAATACATAATCTTTTACCATCGCAGATCTCGACAATCAAATTCATATCATTTTATAGAATACCATAGCAAAAGAAAATGCCGAGCGCATTAACTATTAAAAAATATTTCGATTAGTATAAAATGTCGTGTGCCAATCATAGACTACATATATCTACGTGTTCAAAGTAAATTACCGAGGCAAACATATCGTAAGATATATCATTTACACCCTGCACGGATAAATTGCATACTCTCATGCTCTTCATTATCAAAAAAAGTAACATTTTCTGCGTTTTCAATGATAACAAATAAAACGGAACTTGACAGCTGAAAAGAAAATAATTGATCTTACATAGAACACATATTCATGGGTCAGGATATGATAAAATATGAAAAATTATATTGAATTAGTATATAAAGTCGTGCGGATTGGTGAAATATGAAGAAAGTCATCATACTTTTTTCGCCAAATGAAAAGAATCACATTTGCTATTTCGTTGAATATGCAACATACTGTCATTAGGTTTTATCGCCCGCACTGAGTATTTGTTGGAAGAAATATTATAAAGATATTTGTATTATTCGAATTAATGAAGTAATAAGTAATTATTATGAGAGATATTCAACACGCAATGAAAATCGGACAAAATTACGGATTGCTAGAGCAATTCATACCAATCAAATAAAAATACTTACAGTGTTACAAATACGTAGTTGTTGTGGTCTATCAATTTTTGTCCGAGAAAAAAATAAGTATATATCACAAATAGAGATGAAACAACGTAACAAATATTTGTCAATTCTTCAATTGTATTTAACTTTAAAGAAAATACCTGAAATAACTTATTAAACATATTTTTCATTATTAATCAACTATTTATCAAAACTATACACATATTTGTATGTTAAAAATTATTTGTATTTTTAAATAAAAGGGAAGAAGAAATATCTTACATAAAAGTAATCTAACATGATAAAAATCGACACCAATAATGCCTCGAACAGATTTATCTTCTCGTAAAATAGTTTAATCAAATTGACAAATCTTGAAACAAATCAAAAAGGAAATATCGTAAAATTAAAACTTTTCAATCGAAATATTGTATAAAGAATTAAAACATTGTGTACATAGAAATGTAAAATAGGATACAAACTGATTTGCGTTATTATAAAAAATTATAATATCGACCAGCCATTCGTTTTCCTTGGCCAATTCGGCGTCACTATTGCCATAACAGAAATAATTTGGATCTCTTTTAAATCTTTCTTTTATTCTGAATCTATAATAAAACAATAAAAATACAAGCTGCATCCTTCGTATCGACAGATTCACTGTTACGTCATATTAAATATCGTTCATATTGATTACTTACTCGACGATGATAAACAGTGCACATGCATGCTGTATAACTGCTACGAACATAGAATAGTATGCAACTCCTACTGTGCAAAAGACAATTGTAGATAGGTATTGAAAAGAAAGTTGAAAATAATAGTGCTTTTGACTTTTCATATAAAATTCAAAAGGCATTGGTAACATCAATTCTGTTTTATTTATTGCGCCGAAAAAGTATTGAATGTTACTTAAACAAGATGGGAACACCAATAAGCCAATATACAGATAGAAACAGACTGAAAGATAAAAACAAGCGTAATAGATTTTTATAGGGCAATCATTTATAATAAGTTTGAATTATTTTCCTCACTTGAAATTACAACTGTCAATTTTTTGCTTAAACGGGCAAATTTTTTCAACATCTCCAATTCTTGTTGATTCGTTATATTGTCCCAGTCACATTTGATACGATAAAAAATTTTTTTCATCTGAAATTTGCATTTACCTCTACAAATTTGTTACTTACAAGAGCACACAAATTTATCAATCATAATTTGCGAAAAAGAAAATATATAATTTTTCCCAATGAGCTACAGACAATTCTACCATTCTTTAGCAAATTGTAATAACAAGATCCATAGCATAAAGTAAACACAATTTTTTCCAATAATTTAGCATTTGATCCTATTTTTCGTTTTGACGAGATTAGTACATAAATCTGAAGACACAAATACTTCCATTTTATTCATATTTAATAAAAAGAAAATAGAAGAAATTTTTTAATTATTCAAATGTTAAATACAGCATAATTGTGTATTAATCAAGCCTACGAGACTTACCTCTTCAGATAATCCAATAATTAAAATAATATTAATGAAAGAAACATAAATCAACTTCTTAAACGATGTTTGATATTCCCATAATCCAAGGAGTCTAAATAACAGACGATTGTAAACGTAATACTCACTGTTGACAAGGTCTTCCTCTTTGAAAATCATACTTCCGTCTATTCTGACTTTCTAACGCCGACTGGCTTCAACCCCCGTACATTCGCCTAACATCATTAAATATTCTAATCATCCCCTATCTAGTAATCTCTTAATAATTCAATTTGACAAACACATTCAGATATTGTCTTGCAATCAATACTATTCGTAACATTTTTATAATGTTCTATACTATTCTCACATAGTCGGCCAGTATTATGCAACTAAACAGCTGTGTCATTTCTCGACAATTACTTCATTTTCTTACCCCAACTTTGCATTATAAAATACTTCATCCCTTCTCTCGCAAGCGCATGCGCCTTGCGAATCTACCCCTTCTTGCCGTCCTATTCTCTCGCAGTTTAACTTTCTCAGTCGAACGCAACAGACGTATCCTGAACTTTAGCAAAAAAGAATATGTGTTAGCATTAAACACGTCAGAGTTATATTATTATCATTTCTACAGTAATAAGTGTGATAACAAGTGATCGTTCGATGTTAAATACCTATCGTAACGATCGTACGTTTTGCTCGGCCAAAATAATATTCACGGTGAGTCACTAAAAACAGGACAAAGTTATTTTTGATTTTATGAAAGAATTGTTAAGGATAATTGTTAAACTATTTCAAGGTGTATGTCGGACATTGTAGAGTTGTCTTTCTAAAGATTATATTCTTCGCAAGATTTCAAGACCATCCATAAAATATTTTTTATTTTTTATGTAATTCTTCAATTATGTTTTCGTCTAGATCTTCCATAAAAAAAAAGATAACGAAAAAAAGTAATTAATTCGTAAATTTATTATGAAATAATATTTAGTGATTCATGCAGCTGTTAAAGATTATACTTTTTTATCACAAAAAAAAAATTCAAAAAATTAAAATAAAGATATCGGATGATGAAAACAAGTAGTCCCTAATTGCCTATACATTCACAAATGTATTTTTATAATTACACACATACATATATACATAAATTATTACATATCTACATGCATATATATATATATATACACACACATATATATATATATATATATATATATATATATATATATATATATAATATAGAATTATTAATTTTTCAAGTTTCATTTAAACAAAACTCCTTTCCATAAATTATCCTGAAATAATCAATTTGAGAATTTATTTTATCATTATGAAAAGATTAAAATTTGTCAGATTTCAAGTATTAACTACTAAACATACTCGCGCATACATGTAGAAATGTGAATATAACTATTCAAAAAAATACTTTTCGGATATATTTAATGTTCTTGACCTAAAAACCAAAAATACTATATTTTCAGAAGAATATATAATCTTTTACCATCGTAGATCTCGACAATCAAATTCATATCATTTTATAGAATACCATAGCAAAAGAAAATGCCGAGCGCATTAACTATTAAAAAATATTTCGATTAGTATAAAATGTCGTGTGCCAATCATAGACTACATATATCTACGTGTTCAAAGTAAATTACCGAGGCAAACATATCGTAAGATATATCATTTACACCCTGCAGGGATAAATTGCATGCCCTCATGCTCTTCATTATCAAAAAAAGTAACATTTTCTGCGTTTTCAATGATAACAAATAAAACGGAACTTGACAGCTGAAAAGAAAATAATTGATCTTACATAGAACACATATTAATGGGTCAGTATAGGATAAAATATGAAAAATTATATTGAATTGATATATAAACTCGTGCGGATTGGTGAAATATAAAGAAAGTCGTCATACTTTTTTCGACAAATGAAAAGAATCACATTTGATATTTCGTTGAATATGAAACATACTGTCATTAGAGTTTATCGGCCGCACTGAGTATTTGTCGGAAGAAATATTATAAACATATTTGTATCATTCGAATTAATGAAGTAATAAGTAATTATTATGAGAGATATTCAATATACGATGAAAACCATATAAAATTTGGGACTGCTAGAACAGTTCATACCAATCAAATAAAAATACTTACAGTGTTACAAATACGTTGTTGTTGTGGTCTATCAATTTTTGCCCGAAAAAAAAATAAGTATATATTATGATCAGAGATGCGACAATATAACAAATATTTCTTAATCCTTCAATTTTATTTAGCTTAAAAGAAAATATTTGAAATATCTAAAAAACAAAACAATTTATCATTCTTATTCAATTATTTATCAAAGCTAAGAATATATATTTGAAAGTTAAAAATCATTTTTAATTTGAAAAAGGGGAAAAAGAAATATCTTACATGAAAATAATCCAACATGATAAAAATCGACACCAGTAATGCCTCGAACAGATTCATCTTTTCGTAAAACAGTTTAATCAAATTGACAAACCTTGAAACAAATCAAAAAGAAAACATCGTAAAATTAATACTTTTCAATCGAAATATTGTATAAAGAATTAAAATATTGTGTACATAAAAATGTAAAATAGGATACAAACTGATTTGCGTTATTATAAAAAATTATAATATCGACCAGCCATTCCTTCTCCCTGGCCAATTCGGCGTTACTATTGGCATAACAGAAATAATGTGGATCTCTTTTAAATCTTTCATTTATTCTGAATCTATAATAAAACAATAAAAATACAAGCTGCATCCTTCGTATCGACAGATTCACTGTTACGTCATATTAAATATCGTACACATTGATTACTTACACGACGATGTTAAACAGTGCACATGCATGCTGTATAACTGCTACGAACATAGAATAGTATGCAACTCCTATTGTGCAAATGATGATTATATTTTGGTATTGAAAAGAAAGTTGAAAATAATAGTGCATTTGACTTTTCATACAAAATTCATAACGCATTGGTAACATCAGTTCTGTTTGATTTATTGCGCCAAAAAAGTATTGAATGTTACTTAAGCAAGACGGAAACATCAAAAATGCGATATACACATAGTAGCAGACTAAAAGATAAAAACAAGCGTAATTGATGTTGATAGGACAATAATTTACAACGAGTTTGAGTTATTTTCCTGACTTGCTATTACAATCGTCAACATTTTGCTTAAGTCGGCATATTTTTTCAATATCTCCAATTCCGATTGATTTTTTATGATGTTCCAGTCACATTTGATACGATAAAGAATTTTCTTCATCTGAAACTTCCATTTATGTGTACAAAATTTATAAATTACAATGGCACTCGAATATTACGTTTACAATTTGCATAAAAAAAATATACTCATATAATATAAAAATATATTCAATGAGCTACAAACAATTACACCATTCCTTAGCAGATTATAATAACAAGATCCATGGCATAAAGAAGGCAAAATAATTTCCAATAATTTAGCGTATGATGCTATTTTTCTTTCTAACGTGAATAATATATAAATCTGAAGGTATAAAATCATCTATATTATTTATATTTAATAAAAAAAAAAAATTGGAAAACATTTTTAATTATTCAATAAATATAGCATAAATGAGTTTTAATCAAGTCTATAATACGTACCTCTTCAGATAATATAATAATTAGACCAATATTGATATAACAAATATAGATCAATTTTGTATACGATGTCTGATATTCCCATAATCCAAGGATTCTAAATAATAGCCGATTGTAAACGTTATACTCATCGTTGACAAAATCTTCCTCTTTGAAAATCATACTTCCGTCTATTCTGACTTTCTAACGCCAACTGACTTCAGCCCCCGTACATTCGTCTAACATCATTAAATATTCTAATCATCCCCTATCTAGTAATCTCTTAATAATTCAATTTGACAAACACATTCAGAAATTGTCTTGCAATCAATACTATCCGTAACATTTTTATAATGTTATATACTATTCTCACATTGTCGGCCAGTATTATGCAATTAAACACCTGTGTCATTTCTCGACAATTACTTCATTTTCTTACCCCAACTTTGCATTATAAAATACTTCATCCCTTCTCTCGCAAGCGCATGCGCCTTGCGAATCTACCCCTTCTTGCCGTCCTATTCTCTCGCAGTTTAACTTTCTCAGTCGAACGCAACAGACGTATCCTGAACTTTAGCAAAAAAGAATATGTGTTAGCATTAAACACGTCAGCGTTATATTATTATCATTTCTACAGTAATAAGTGTGATAACAAGTGATCGTTCGATGTTAAATACCTATCGTAACGATCGTACGTTTTGCTCAGCCAAAATAATATCCACGGTGAGTCACTAAAAACGACAAAGTTATTTTTGATTTTATGAAAGAATTGTTAAGGACAATTGTTAAACTATTTCAAGGTGTATGTCGGACATTGTAGAGTTGTTTTTATAAAGATTATATTTTTCGCAAGATTTCAAGACCATCCATAATATATTTTTTATTTTCTATGTAATTCTCCAACTATGTTTTCGGATTATATTCCCTTCTAGATCTTCCATAAAAAAAAAAAGAAAAGATAATGAAATAAAATAATTAATTCGTAAATTTATTATGAAATAATATTTAGTGATTCATGCAGCTGTTAAAGATTATCACAAAAAAAAATTCAAAAAATTAAAATAAAGATATCGGATGATGAAAAAAAGTAGTCCCTAATTGCCTATACATTCACAAATGTATTTTTATAATTACACACATACATATATACATAAATTATTACATATCTACATGCATATATATATATATACACACATATATATATATATATATATATATATATATATATAATATAGAATTATTAATTTTTCAAGTTTCATTTAAACAAAACTCCTTTCCATAAATTATCCTGAAATAATCAATTTGAGAATTTATTTTATCATTATGAAAAGATTAAAATTTGTTAGATTTCAAGTATTAACTACTAAACATACTCGCGCATACATGTAGAAATGTGAATATAACTATTCAAAAAAATACTATTCGGATATATTTAATGTTCTTGACCTAAAAACCAAAAATACTATATTTTCAGAAGAATATATAATCTTTTACCATCGTAGATCTCGACAATCAAATTCATATCATTTTATAGAATACCATAGCAAAAGAAAATGCCGAGCGCATTAACTATTAAAAAATATTTCGATTAGTATAAAATGTCGTGTGCCAATCATAGACTACATATATCTACGTGTTCAAAGTAAATTACCGAGGCAAACATATCGTAAGATATATCATTTACACCCTGCAGGGATAAATTGCATGCCCTCATGCTCTTCATTATCAAAAAAAGTAACATTTTCTGCGTTTTCAATGATAACAAGTAAAACGGAACTTGACAGCTGAAAAGAAAATAATTGATCTTACATAGAACACATATTAATGGGTCAGTATAGGATAAAATATGAAAAATTATATTGAATTGATATATAAACTCGTGCGGATTGGTGAAATATAAAGAAAGTCGTCATACTTTTTTCGACAAATGAAAAGAATCACATTTGATATTTCGTTGAATATGAAACATACTGTCATTAGAGTTTATCGGCCGCACTGAGTATTTGTCGGAAGAAATATTATAAACATATTTGTATCATTCGAATTAATGAAGTAATAAGTAATTATTATGAGAGATATTCAACATACAATAAAAACCGTATAAAATTTGGGACTGCTAGAACAGTTCATACCAATCAAATAAAAATACTTACAGTGTTACAAATACTTTCTTGTTGTAGCCTATCAATTTTTGTCCGAAAAAAAAATAAGTATATATTATAATCACAGATACGACAATATAGCAAATATTTCTTAATCTTTCAGTTTTATTTAGCTTAAAAGAAAGTATTTCAAATATCTAAAAAAAAAAACAATTTCTCATTCTTATTCAATTATTTATCAAAGCTGAGAATATATATTTGAAAGTTAAAAATCATTTTTATTTTGAAAAAGAAGAAAAAGAAATATCTTACATGAAAATAATCTAACATGATAAAAATCGATATCAAAAACATCTCAAACAGATTCGTCTTCTCGTAAAACAGTTTAATCAAATTGACAAATCTTGAAACAAATCAAAAAGAAAACATCGTAAAATTAATACTTTTCAATCGAAGTATTGTATAAAGAATTAAAACATTGTGTACATAGAAATGTAAAATAGAATACAAACTGATTTGCGTTATTATAAAAAATTATAATATCGACCAGCCATTCCTTCTCCTTGGCCAATTCGACGTTACTATTGGCATAACAGAAATAATGTGGATCTCTTTTAAATCTTTCATTTATTCTGAATCTATAATAAAACAATAAAAATACAAGCTGCATCCTTCGTATCGACAGATTCACTGTTACGTCATATTAAATATCGTACACATCGATTACTTACACGACGATGTTAAACAGTGCACATGCATGCTGTATAACTGCTACGAACATAGAATAGTATGCAATTCCTATTGTGCAAATGATGATTATATTTTGGTATTGAAAAGAAAGTTGAAAATAATAGTGCATTTGACTTTTCATATAAAATTCATAACGCATTGGTAACATCAGTTCTGTTTGATTTATTGCGCCAAAGAAGTATTGAATGTTACTTAAGCAAGACGGAAACATCAAAAATGCGATATACACATAGTAGCAGACTAAAAGATAAAAACAAGCGTAATTGATGTTGATAGGACAATAATTTACAACGAGTTTGAGTTATTTTCCTGACTTGCTATTACAATCGTCAACATTTTGCTTAAGTCGGCATATTTTTTCAATATCTCCAATTCCGATTTATTTTTTATGTTGTTCCAATCACATTTGATACGATAACAAATTTTCTTCATCTGAAACTTCCATTTATTTGTACATATTTAATAATTACAAATGGCAAAATATATTCAATGAGCTACAAACAATTACACCATTCCTTAGCAGATTATAATAACAAGATCCATGGCATAATGAAGGCAAAATAATTTCCAATAATTTAGCGTATGATGCTATTTTTCTCTCTAACGTGAATAATATATAAATCTGAAGGTATAAAATCATCTATATTATTTATATTTAATAAAAAAAAAATTAGAAAACATTTTTAATTATTCAATAAATATAGCATAATTAAGTTTTAATCAAGTCCATAATACGTACCTCTTCAGATAATCCAATAATTAGACCAATATTGATATAACAAACATAAATCAATTTTGTATACGATGTCTGATATTCCCATAATCCAAGGAGTCTAAATAACAGACGATTGTAAACGTAATACTCATTGTTGACAAGGTCTTCCTCTTTGAAAATCATACTTCCGTCTATTCTGACTTTCTAACGCCGACTGGCTTCAACCCCCGTACATTCGCCTAACATCATTAAATATTCTAATCATCCCCTTTCTAGTAATCTCTTAATAATTCAATTTGACAAACACATTCAGAAATTGTCTTGCAATCAATACTATCCGTAACATTTTTATAATGTTATATACTATTCTCACATTGTCGGCCAGTATTATGCAATTAAACACCTGTGTCATTTCTCGACAATTACTTCATTTTCTTACCCCAACTTTGCATTATAAAATACTTCATCCCTTCTCTCGCAAGCGCATGCGCCTTGCGAATCTACCCCTTCTTGCCGTCCTATTCTCTCGCAGTTTAACTTTCTCAGTCGAACGCAACCGACGTATTCTGAACTTTAGCAAAAAAGAATATATGTTAGCATTTAACACGTCAGCGTTATATTATTATCATTTCTACAGTAATAAGTGTGATAACAAGTGATCGTTCGATGTTAAATACCTATCGTAACGATCGTACGTTTTGCTCGGCCAAAATAATATCCACGGTGAGTCACTAAAAACGACAAAGTTATTTTTGATTTTATGAAAGAATTGTTAAGGACAATTGTTAAACTATTTCAAGGTGTATGTCGGACATTGTAGAGTTGTTTTTATAAAGATTATATTTTTCGCAAGATTTCAAGACCATCCATAATATATTTTTTATTTTTTATGTAATTCTCCAACTATGTTTTCGGATTATATTCCCTTCTAGATCTTCCATAAAAAAAAAAAAGAAAAGATAATGAAGAAAAGTAATTAATTCGTAAATTTATTATGAAATAATATTTAGTGATTCATGCAGCTGTTAAAGATTATCTCAAAAAAAAAATTCAAAAAATTAAAATAAAGATATCGGATGATGAAAAAAAGTAGTCCCTAATTGCCTATACATTCACAAATGTATTTTTATAATTACACACATACATATATACATAAATTATTACATATCTACATGCATATATATATATATATATATATATATATATATATAATATAGAATTATTAATTTTTCAAGTTTCATTTAAACAAAACTCCTTTCCATAAATTATCCTGAAATAATCAATTCGAGAATTTATTTTATCATTATGAAGCGATTAAAATTTGTTAGATTTCAAGTATTAAATACTACACATACTCACGCATACATGAAGAAATGTGAATATAACTATTCAAAAAAATACTTTTCGGATATATTTAATGTTCTTGACCTAAAAACCAAAAATACTATATTTTCAGAAGAATACATAATCTTTTACCATCGCAGATCTCGACAATCAAATTCATATCATTTTATAGAATACCATAGCAAAAGAAAATGCCGAACGCATTAACTATTAAAAATTATTTCGATTAGTATAAAATGTCGTGTGCCAATCATAGACTACATATGTCTACGTGTTCAAAGTAAATTACCGAGGCAAACATATCGTAAGATATATCATTTACACCCTGCACGGATAAATTGCATACTCTCATGCTCTTCATTATCAAAAAAAGTAACATTTTCTGCGTTTTCAATGATAACAAATAAAACGGAACTTGACAGCTGAAAAGAAAATAATTGATCTTACATAGAACACATATTAATGGGTCAGTATAGGATAAAATATGAAAAATTATATTGAATTGATATATAAACTCGTGCGGATTGGTGAAATATAAAGAAAGTCGTCATACTTTTTTCTCCAAATGGAAAGAATCACATTTGATACTTCGTTGAATATGCAACATACTGTCATTAGAATTTATCGGCCGCACTGAGTATTTGTCGGAAGAAATATTATAAACATATTTGTATCATTCGAATTAATGAAGTAATAAGTAATTATTATGAGAGATATTCAACATACAATAAAAACTGTATAAAATTTGGGACTGCTAGAACAGTTCATACCAATCAAATAAAAATACTTACAGTGTTACAAATACTTTCTTGTTGTAGCCTATCAATTTTTGTCCGAAAAAAAAATAAGTATATGTTATAATCATACATACGACAATATAGCAAATATTTCTTAATCTTTCAGTTTTATTTAGCTTAAAAGAAAGTATTTCAAATATCTAAAAAAAAAAACAATTTCTCATTCTTATTCAATTATTTATCAAAGTTGAGAATATATATTTGAAAGTTAAAAATCATTTTTATTTTGAAAAAGAAGAAAAAGAGATATCTTACATGAAAATAATCTAACATGATAAAAATCGATATCAAAAACATTTCTAACAGATTCGTCTTCTCGTAAAACAGTTTAATCAAATTGACAAACCTTGAAACAAATCAAAAAGGAAACATCGTAAAATTAATACTTTTCAATCGAAATATTGTATAAAGAATTAAAACATTGTGTACATAAAAATGTAAAATAGGATACAAACTGATTTGCGTTATTATAAAAAATTATAATATCGACCAGCCATTCCTTTTCCTTGGCCAATTCGGCGTTACTATTGGCATAACAGAAATAATTTAGATCTCTTTTAAATCTTTCATTTATTCTGAATCTATAATAAAACAATAAAAATACAAGTTGCATCTTTTGTATCGACAGATTCACTGTTACGTCATATTAAATATCGTACACATTGATTACTTACTCGACGATGTTAAACAGTGCACATGCATGCTGTATAACTGCTACGAACATAGAATAATATGCAATTCCTATTGTGCAAAAGATGATTATATTTTGGTATTGAAGAAAAAGTTGAAAATAATAGTGCATTTGATTTTTCATATAAAATTCATAACGCACTGGTAACATCAATTCTGTTTTATTTATTGCCCCGAGAAAGTATTGAATGTTACTTAAGCAAGACGGAAACATCATAAATGCGATATACAGATAGTAGCAGACTAAAAGATAAAAACAAGCGTAATTGATATTGATAGGACAATAATTTACAACGAGTTTGAGTTATTTTCCTGACTTGCTATTACAATCGTCATCTTTTTGCTTAAGTGAGCATTGTTTTTCAGTATCTTCAATTCCGTTTGATTCGTTATGTCGTTCCAGTCACATTTGATACGATAACAAATTTTCTTCATCTGAAATTTCCATTTATTTGTACAAATTTAATATTTACAAATGGCAAAATATATTCAATGAGCTACAAACAATTACACCATTCCTTAGCAGATTATAATAACAAGATCCATGGCATAAAGAAGGCAAAAGAATTTCCAATAATTTAGCGTATGATGCTATTTTTCTTTCTAACGTGAATAATACATAAATCTGAAGGTATAAAATCTTCTATATTATATATATTTAATAAAAAATAAAATAGAAAACATTTTTAATTATTCAATAAATATATCATAATTGAGTTTTAATCAAGTCTATGATACTTACCTCTTCAGATAGTGCAATAATAATACTAATATTAATATAACAAACATAAATCAATTTTGTATACGATGTCTGATATTCCCATAATCCAAGGAGTCTAAATAATAGACGATTGTAAACGTAATACTTGTTGTCGACAATGTCTTCCTTTTTGAAAATCATACTTTCGTCTAATCTGACTTCCTAACATCAACTGCCTTCAGCTCCCGTACATTCGCCTAACATCATTAACTATTCTAATCATCCCCTATCTAGTAATCTCTTAATAATTCAATTTGATTGACACCTTCAGAAATTATCTTACAGTCTATAATAAAACTTTCACAATATTCTATAGCATTCTCTCATTGTCGGCTAATATTATACAATTAAACACCTGTGTCATTTCACGAACAATTACCACAATTTCTTACCCCAACTTTGCATTATAAAGTACTCTATCCCTTCTCTCGCAAGCGCATGCGATTTGCGAATCTACCCCTTTTTGCCGTCCCATTCTTCCGCAGTTTACTTTTGTCACTCGAACGTGACAGACGTATCCCGAACTTCAGGATAATAAAATAAAATTCGTGTTAATATTTAACAGGTGAACGTATTATTCTTATCGTTTGAACGGTAGTAAATGTGATAACAAATGATCGTTCGATGTTAATTATCTGTCCGAACGATCGTTCGTTTGTTCGGGCGAACAAATGTGCAGGTTGAATCATTTAAAATAGGACAAACTTTATTTTAACATCTTATGGAGAAATATATTCCTGACAATAGTTATATATATATATATATATATATATATATATATATATATATCATTTTAAAGAAGATTTCTTTAAAAAAAAAATATAATTTTTAAAGAAAATTTTGAATTGTTTAAAGAATTATATATCAATATCAGATATTTTTTTAATTTTTTATATCATCGATCGTTTTTTAAACGAAATCCTAAAATTTCTTTCTGCAATGACACCTATCATTGAATTATTTCTAAATAAAAAGAATTATTATGCGACATAGAAAAATTATTTAGTTCATTGGGAATTCTGAAAAAAGAAGGAAAAAAAAAAAAAAGAAGAAGAATGATTATTCATTAATCTATAACGGGACACGTCTTTCTTTTTTCTCCTGAAAATTGAAAAACAATTTTTACGAACTGAATTATACGTTCAGGATATATTGTTTTGAATAATGATTTCTTACTTGATGTCATTCTTCATCATCTATTAAAGTTTTAAATGTTATCATTGAAATACAACTCATATATATATATATATATATATACATATATAATTAATATTCATATATTTTATAATTTTGTAGAAAATCATTATTACATAAATATTATCCTATTGAGTATTATTGCAATACAATATTTCTTTTTATCAATTATATTATTAGAGATTAATCAATTCAAAAATATATTTGTCAATGAGTAAGGATTAAAATTATGCGAATTATTAAAAATTTCAAATGTAATGTTAAAATCTTTTTAATAGATAAAGAGTACAAAAAAAAAAAAAAAATAAAAAAAAAAAAAAAGAAAAGATATTTACATGTAATTAGTATTTGAAAAATAAAAAAATTAATAATTAAACATTTATTTGTATAACACTATACAAATATATATTTTCTTCTTTTATTATTTATTACAAATTAAATAATATCATAGCGAATGAAAATGATGTTAATATTAATTATTAATAAAGATATCGATTTATCATAAAAGACGATTAATGACGATCATAGTATATATAAACGTATTATAAAATCTTTTTACGAAGCAAATATATAATCCGATATTTCATTTACAAACAAATCCACGAATAGATTTCTCCACGTTACTCATATTGTTCATTATCAAAACTGAAAAAGGAGATAAGACATTTAGCGATTTTTAACGATGACGAATAAAACTATAGTTGACAATTGTAATAGAAAAAAAAAAAAAAAAAAAAATGAAATAATTGATATTATATTAAAGTCGCCTAACTCCATTTATCTTCAAATCGAGATATTTAAAGATTTGCGTTTCAATGAATTTAAAAATATACGTATAGGATACTAATGAGTCATACTACTTAAGTGTATCTAAGGGTATTAAATTTATAATTTCTATTAAAATAGTGACAATTATTAAATGAATAATATGCGTTTTCTTGTCAAGAATGAAGTTAGGCCAATTTCAAAATTAACAATCAAATTCATTATAAAATTTGAAGGTGCCCAAGTACATTCAACATAATTTAAGATGCTTCAAATTAAAAAAAAAAAAAAAAAAAAACAATACTCAATTTATATTACATATCTTTAAAACACTTCGAAAACATAATTTATACGATTCAAAACATTTTTTAACTATAATAACGTATAAAAATTACAAACATAAATTTATTACAAAACAATTTACTACTCATCTAGATTATTGTGTATGTGTGAAAGGGATTTGAAGAAATCATGATGTTCCGATGGTATATATCGTAATAGGTCAATTATGTCCTTGAATTTTGCTGTTGTAATTTATCTGATATACATAATTTTTTTTTCTTTCTTTTCCTTCTCATATTACATAATTTTTTACATATATTCCTAATCAATCTCAACTTATTATCTCATTCATTCGTAATTTAATTTCATCAATCGTACGTGATTAATGATGTATCTATCATTTGTTTCAATAAAATAATAATAATCAATTTAATTAATTAATCAATTAATTATAATCCTTCAACGTTATATTCCTATCGTTTGAATTTAAACAATTTTATGAAAAAAAAAAAAAAAATAATAATAATAATAATCTCAATCTATCGTTTTATTAAAGAGAAATAAATATAAGTGATCGAATTGTAATAAAAAAATATTTTATCCTTCCTCAAAATCGTTCTATCTTTCTTCTATACACACACACACACATACACACTCTCTCTCTCTCAACTTTATACACACATATATATATATATATATATATATATATATATATATATATATATACATAGAGAGGCACGTGGTCACGGTTGTATGGCTTCGTATGTGATCACATTACGAGATATGTATGTACTTTCTCGGTAGAGGCGATAGAATGTAGGCGTAATGTCCACGTTCTAAAGTTCTGCTACTGGCATAAAAGCCATGCTAAAGGAAACAGTAACGATATAGAAGCGTTATCAGTAACGTTGCTCTCTAACAACGTTAAGTTTATTGCCGATACGTGCCGTTTATCTGACCATGCTACATTTAGTTAATTAAACAGCGCATTCTCGTTTACTCGCCATTTCTCATTTATCTCATATATATATATATATATATATATATATATATATATGTATTACACATACAGGTATGTGTGTGTGTGTGTGTGTGTGTATATATATATATTACATGCGTATACTTGTACGATGAAAGTTAATAAAAAAAAAAAAAAAAAAAAAAAAGAAGAAGAAAAAAAGAATTGATCGATGCGATCGATATGAATGAAATAAAGGAAATAATTAAAAGAAAATAGAAAAAGGAAAAGAGAGAGAAAAAGTGTTAGAAAGAAAAGAAGAACAATTTTTTAATTTTCACGATTAATATATATATATATATATATGCCCTAAAAGGGATTCAATTTTTCTTTTTTTTTTTTTTTTCTTTTAATCAATCATATTTCTTTTCTTTTTTGACGAGATTGCACGGAGCCACGCCTTTTTTATCAATTGTCTCGAAATGTATTATAATTGTCACTATTACAAAAAAAAATAAATAAATATTTATATATATATATATATTGATATATTAATATATATTAAATACATATATTATATATTAATATATATATTTAATTAATTATTACAATAATATTTCAATTAAAAGATATCTATTCCCCTCCCCCTGTATATCTGTCACTAAAAAAAAAAAATAAATAAAAATACAATTTTTCTTGTTAAACAATAAAATAAGAACCAATAATATATACTAATAATAATTATATATTATATATATATATATATATATATATACATTTAAGGATTATATATTGTTATTTATATATAATCATCCATTTACTTAATTATTACAATACTGTTGCAACGAAAGACATCTTCGATCCAACAAAAAATACTATTATATTTTATTTGATAAACAACATAATAAAAACTAATAATATATACTAATAATAATAATATATATATATATATATTACATACACATATAATGGTTATAAATTATTACTTATATACAAGTATGTATTCACTTAATTATTACAACGCTGTTGTAATGAAAAAGACCTTCCTCTTATCTCCCACGTCTCTCTCCAAAAAAAAAAAAAAAAAAAAGAAAAAAGAAAAAGAAAAAACTACTATTTTCCCTGATAAACACGACAGAATAAAAACTAATAATATATGATATAATAATATATTCATACATTATTTCATATTTATGAGTATTTATTTATTTAATTAATACAATTAAACTACGTTACAACTTACGAGACGGCGAAGAAATAAAAAAGGAACTAATAGTAATAATAATAATAATAATAATAATAATAATAATAATAATAATAATAATAATAATAATTTATAAGATCTGATATATTATTACTTATAATTATTTATTTATACAGCATCATTTTATTATTGCAATACTATTGCAAATTGCAATCCTATCAGAAGAAATCAAAAAAGAAAAAAAAAGAAAAAACGAACTATTACAAAATTTTCCACGATAATTAAACAAGAGAATGCAAAAGAATCGAGTGGATAGAACTTACCAAAGAAAAAAAAAAAGAAGGGGAAAAAAAAAGGAAACGAAAAGATAAACAAATTGAATAAATAAGATTATATCCGATACGATACAATCACCTGATAGGCTCCTCTTTTCAGATAAACAGAGGAAAATGAAAAAAAAAAAAAGAAAAAAAAAGGAAAAAAAAAGAAAAAAAAAGAAAATAAAATAAAAAGAAATAGAGAAAGAAGAAGAAAAAAGAAATGGAAAAAGGAGAAAGGAAAAAAGAAAAAAAGAAAAAAAAAAGAAAAAAAAAAGAAAAGGTAAGAAAACGAAACGAAACGAAACCTAGCGAAATCGAAAAGCAGAAAAGATAAAAAGCAGAGAAGAAAAAAAGGAACGAAACGAAGAAAAAAGAAAATGAAAATAAAGAGAAGTATACGAGAGAACTTGAGTGAAAGAAAGAGATAGATAGACGCAAAGACATACAGACAGACAGACAGACAGACAGACAGACGGACGGACAGACAGAGAAAGAAAGAGAAAGAGAGCGAAAGAGAGTAAAAGAAAGAGAAAGAGAGAGAGAGAGAGAGAGAGAAAAGTCGAGGCCGCTCTCGCACATAAACGTTACTTCCTCTCTCAGTTGGAGCCAAGCGCAAAGCTTGGGGCTATCTGCGATAGACAGAGAGACGAGGGTATAAAAGAAAGGTATATGTGGGGTGGCGGGTTAAGGGGGAAGGGCTGACGCGGTAGTCCAAGGAAGGATACGACTGGGTGAGGGACTGTGAGGGGAATTTAAGAGGAAAGGATGTCTAGATAAAAGGCACGTTAAAATCGCGGCTTCTGCGTGCGTAATGCGGTGGACGCCGCCTTGCTCGCGTCCGAGTTCTGTGACTCGATTTCGCGAGAGAGACCACGGTTCTCTCCAAGAGATATATCTCCCTGTCGTCCCAACTTCTCTTTCTCTCTCTCTCTCTCTCTCTCTCTCTCTCTCTCCTTCTTTCTTTCTCACAGATATCTACCATTATCCATCTATCTCGTTCGCTCCCATAATCCTCCCTCTTCTTCTTCTTCTTCCTCTTCTTCTTCTTCTTCTTCTTCTTCTTCTTCTTCTTCTTCTTCTTCTTCTTCCTCTTCTCCCCCTTTTGTACGTAGCTTCTGCGGATTCTCTTTCTATCTCACTCTCTCTCTCTCTCTCTCTCTCTCTCTCTCTGTCTCTTCATCCTTTTCCATTCCATACAACCGCACTACCCGCCAACTCTACAGCTTACCGTGTAGAGACTCTCTTCCTCGAAAGAAAACCATGTGCGATCATGTGAAGAGAGAGAGAGAGAGAGAGAGAGAGAGAGAGAGAGAGAGACACATACATACATACATACATACATACATACATACATACATACATACACAACTGAGACAGCCAGTGAGTAAGAGAGAATGAGAGGGTGGCGTAAAGGGAAGTCGGGCGGGGAGATAGGTAGGCAGGAAGGGGGTGTAGGGGAGAACCCCCAAGTTCTTCGCGGAGACAACATAAAGATTTAAGACTGCGAGATGCGCCAATAAACATGCTGCGCCTCGTGCTGAGAGAAAGAGACTCAAGCCGCACTCTCTCTCTCTCTCTCTCTCTCTCTCTCTCTCTCTCTCTTTGTCTCTCTCTCTCTCTCTCTCTCTTGGTTTGCTTCTGTGTTCCGTTTCATTCGGTTCCGCTCTGTTCTACCTACCTATCTCTCTTTCTCCTTCTCTCTTATTCTTTGAAAGAGAAAAAGAGAAAGAAAAAGAGGAGGGAGAGAGAAAGAGAGAAAGAGATAGAGAAAGAGACACATAGGTGAGCGGCATGGCATGAGAGTGTATAACGTCGCCCTCTGAAAGGCGCGCACCAGCCCCCCCCAAACCCTCCCCATCTCCTTTTGCCCCACCACTAGTATCTCTGCCAAACCCCTCTACCCGTCCCCTCATTCTCTCTCTCTCTCTCTCTCTCTCTCTCTCTCTCTCTCTCTCTCTTTTTCCTTTCTCCTCAACCCTAACCAACGTTTTACCATCACCAACTTCAACACTCCATACCATATATTCCTTATGTGAATTGTGTACGTACGAGTAGCTCTCTCTGAGGATATACACGCACCGAAAAATCTCCTCCTCCTCCTCCTCCTCCTCCTCCTCCTCCTCCTCCTCTTTCTTCTTCTTCTTCTTCTTCTTCTTCTGCTTCTTCTGCTGCTTCTTCTGCTTCTTCTGTTTCTTCTTCT
>NC_140834.1:1610000-1620000 GCF_050613455.1 Vespa mandarinia | reverse complement strand
ATTCAACTTGTTATTAATATTCATTCATAATTCGTTACAATATTATAGATTATATCAATGAATTAAGTTATCATGAATTAATTAAAATTAATCACATTTTTATTTACTTGGTATCTTGATATCATAAAAAGAAAAAAAAAAAAAAAAAAAAAAAGAAAAAAAGTAAATAATGTCATTAATCATAAGAATATAAATATCAAACTCTAGATATTCGCTGATAACTCTTTGTAAAAAAAAAAAAAAAAAAAAAAAAAATAAAGATCTTTTAGTATCGATTATGTTTTCCAAATAATCAGATAATATATTCGAAATGAATATCATAAATCAATTAAATCTATAATATATTAAATTTATAAAAAAAAAATTTTATTACGTGACAATTCCCATACCAATATCAAATTTGATATTGAATCTATTTAATTCAATATGAATAATTTAAATATAATAAATATATCAATGTATCTATCAAAGGATTATAAACAAATTCGTTTGTCAACAAATTTTTATCTGCGATATAATAAAATTTACGCAAACTTCATAATGAACTTAATAACAATCATCAAATTTAATATCCACTCGTATCTAAAAAAAAAAAAGAAAAAAAAAAAAAAAAATTAATATCCATAATAATATTATCTATATATCTATCCGTCTGTCTCTCTCTCTCTCTCTCTCTCTCTCTCTCTCTCTCTTTTTCTCTCCAAATTGAAGATAAAAGTTAAAAAATAAAACAAAGACTCCGTTTTTTCCCCCCACTTAAATAATTTATCACCAAACAATGCGCAATCCATCATAATATTAATTCAACGATAAAATCAATCAAATCGATCAAATTAATGATTCTATTTTTACAATATATGCAATTTAATTAATTCCAAAACGTATCTATCAAATTCCTCCGAGAATTTTTTTATCCCCGATAACAGTCATAGGACAAAAACTTAACACACATACACACACACACACATACACATATACACACATACACACATTGCATCGAAAGAAAATTGATAAAGACGAATGATCCACTTGATATCGGAGTAGATTAAAAAAAAAAAGAAATAAAACAAGAAAAAAAAAAAATAAGGAATATCCCAAAAGCGAGAACTTATGCATTAATCATAAAAAGCAAAATGACATAATAAATTTATAAAAAGAAACAATCTTTATGTCTTTATATTCAACGAAAGGAAGAAAAACAAGCTATAACAAATTTGTTTTATTACATTTCTGTATATAGATCATGATTGAAAAAAATCAAAGAGAGAAAGAGAGAATAGGAGATGAGATAAAAGAAAGGGGTGAGAGTAAGGGCGATGGGGAGGTACAGGGGACAGGGAGAGAGAGAGAGAGAGAGAGAGAGAGATAGAGAGAGAGAGAGAGAAGAGGGAGAGAAAAAAAATCCAAAGTCAGAAGAGAAGCCGAAACAAATAAATGCTGAAAAGAGGAACAAAACCGACATTATGTGGCATTAACATACAAAGTATGTCAGAGCCAAGCTCCACAGGCATAACATAGTATCGTTGGGGTTCGCATTCTCTCTCTCTCTCTCTCTCTCTCTCTCTCTCTTTCTCTCTTTATATATATATATATATATATATCTTTCTCTCTTTCTCTTTACTAAAGGAAGAAGGAGCTAACACAGCGGCTACTCTTTACACAGAACAGAACTGAACGAATAAGAAGAGAAGAAGAAGAAGAAGAAGAAGAAGAAGAAGAAGAAGAGGAAGAAGAGGAAGAAGAAGTAGAAGAAGAAGAAGAGGGAATAGGTTGAGAAAGAGAAAGAAATATTAGAATAACGAACATTGGAAAGGGACAGTGCGTATGTGTGGAAGAAACGAAAGAAAGAAAAGGACAAGAAGAACGTTTACGTTATATCCACTCCCTTATGGTCCCGTTCTCTCCATCCTTTCCTCATGTGGGCTCCTTTTACATTCCCTCATCACCCCACCAAATCCTCCAGTTTAACTCCTCCATTCCCTCTCTCTCTCTCTCTCTCTCTCTCTCTCTTTCTCTCTCTCTGTCTCTGTCTCTTTCTCTCTCTCCCTATCTCTCTTATGTTCACTGCCACGCGGTGCGGCTTAAACGCAAAAGGGAGACCCAACGGCAGGAAAGGTACAGCAATGTAAGAAAGGGAGGAGGATCAGAACAGCAGCAGAAAGGTAGCAACCAATGTAGGGAAAGGGAGAGAAGATTCTGAAGGTAGCTGCTGTATACCTGTAGCTTCTATGGCTGTTGCTGTAGCTGTTGCTGATGCTTGCTGGTGATCCTGATGATGCTGATGCTACAGCAACTGCTACTAACAAAACGAAAACTTGTGCCGCATATATATATATATATATACATATATGTATGTATGTTTCTATGTATGTATGTGTGTATATATTTTGAACAGCGTCTATGATGGTTGAACACACACATGTATATAGGATTTTTTCTTTTTTTTTTTTTTTGTTTTTTCTTTTTTTCTTTTTCTTTCTTTGAATTTCTTATTCTTATTGTATTCGTAGTAAGCGTAGAAAGAGACATTTCTTTCTCATATTTATTATTTTTCAATGGGTGTGAATGATATAATATTGTTTTGTCATTGGACGATATACGTCTTTTGTACTTTTGTTTGTTGATACTTCTCTTTTCTTTTCTTTTCTTTTCTTTTCTTTTCTTTTTTTTTTTTCTTTTTTTTTCGGATAATTCTTCCTTTCTACTTATTACTTTTAATTTTAATAATAATATATGTGCGTATGCGTGTTTATGTGTATTTAATATATTATATAAATTATTAATATTATTCTCTTTCTTTTTTTCTCTTTTTCGTTTTTTTGTTTTTTTAATACAAAAAATTTCTTTGATCTTTCAACTCATTTAATATTATCTTTAATGGATATATCAAATTTTGTTAATTTATTTTAATATCTTTTTGCAAATTTTTTCTGAACTTTTTAATTTAATAAGAAAAAATCTTTTTTCCCTTCTTCCTTCTTTTGTCATTTTAATATCTTAATAATATTAATTATTTATATTAATTAATATAATATATATATATATATATTTAAGTGACAAAATTTTAATATTATAAAATATTTATTTACTTACCATGCAAGGATTAGATGAAAAAAATTCAATGCTTGGAATAAACGCATAAATGATTACTTGGTATTCTTCTTACTAGCAATGATTATGAAATACCTACGAATGATCAAATTTATTAATTTATTTATCAATATATTCCATTAAAGATATATGAAAAATTTTCTATACTTTTGTTTTAATATCAAAATTAAAAGAAAAAAGATTATTTATTAACTCTTATCATTCAAAGATTAGATGAAAAATATCACAAATTTAAAATAGAATTATAATTATCGTTGAATCATATTTAAGTGTATCACACAAACAATACTAATCAATGTCTTCTCACTTTTTTTTTTTTTATTAATTTCATTTGAACATTTATATATACAATAAAACATATTTCTTATCTACAATCTATTATTTCACAAGTTTTAAAATAATACATCTTTGATGTATATTAAAAGTTGATAGAAATGATATAAAATTATATTAGATCATAGTGCTTAAACAAGTTGAAAAAGATTCACATTAAATTGTTTATATATATATATTTTTTTTTTGTGATATTTCTATATAATGTTAAATCAGAAAAATATGTTTATTTTTAAAAATGCATTTTGTCTTTGTGTATTTACATTCTATAAGTACAACTTATGCTGCTGCTGCTGCTGCTGCTGCTTGAGTGCAAGTACTGAGAATACATAGTATTGTGTATACATATATACACACACACACACACATATATATATATGTATATATACATATATATATACTTCTAAAATTATTTTTCTTTTTATATGTACTTTTTTCTAAACATTAAGTAGCATTCAATTAAACCGCATTTATATATTAAAATATACATTTGTGATGTACCCACATTTGTGAAATTAAAATACGTTAAATATCATCACCGATCATTATCTAAGTCATTTTCTATAAATAATAATTATTAATTACGGGTCAATAATTTTTTAATATAAATTAAGTATCCTTTCGAGGTTAATATACCACGACATTTAAGATGTATTTGATATTTAACAACCCAATGTAATGACACCGGTAAACCAAATATTTCCTTTAATACATCTTCTGGTAAAATTTCTACAAAAAAACAAAATTATGTTAGAGATCAACAAGATAATAATAATAATAACAACAGTAATAATAATAATAATAATAATAATAATAATAATCTATTTATTGTATATATTTATTAATAATATTTACCAGATGGATCACTGTGAGTTAATAATTGTACATCATTTGCTTTTGAAAATTCTTGTAAGGCTGGTGGAACAACGCAACAGGTAGCTAAATTAATTTGTACAATATCAGGCTTAATCTGTATAAGAATAAATAATTTTTGTTTATATGGTATTATAAAATGAATATAATTTATTTATATAAAAGAAGAAGTAGAAGAAGAAGAAAGAGAAAATGTAATAATATCACTTACATTGGCCCATTGAAAAAGTTCAATGAAAGTATTAGTATTTAAATCGCTCAATCCAACGCTAGACAATTTTCCAATTTTAACATATTCTTCTACAGCTCTCCATAAAGATTTTAAAGACGTTAATATATCTTCAGAATCATCTTTAGTGCTATAAGCAATCACCAAGGATTCAATCTTATCCGTGTTCAAATTCTCAAAGACTAAAAGTTTTAACTTAATAATATTTATATATTTAAAAACAACACATACAGATATATTGTATATATGTACATTAATATACCTTTATTTAATGCTTCCTTTAATGTATCAGCTTCAGGAGATGAAACAAAAACTTTCACAGTTACTTTCAATTCTGCTCTTTCAGTATTTTCAATACCAATATCTCCAATACCATTCATCTATATATTAAAATGTTAACATTATCAGATATATATTTATATATATATATATTTATATATATATATCTGATAATGTTATATATTATATAATGTTAATATATTAATATCTTATCTTTAACTGAGGACAAAGTATTTAAATATTGAGATAATCATTTACTTACAAACACAATGTTGTCTCCTTGATTCTCTTCCTCTCTCAGAATGATCTTTAATGTATCTACTAACTAGAAAAGAAGAAGAAGAGAAAAAGAAAAAGAAAAAAAAAAAACACATATCATTATTTGAAACCAAAGGATTTACATAAATGAATAAAATTGAAAGATCAATAAACATAACCTAACAAAAAAAAAAAGAAAAGAAAAAAAAGAAAATTAAAAGAAAGTATGATAGATTTATTAAAAAAAAAAAAATAAATAAAAATTAAAAAAAAAAGAACAATATTATAACATATTGAAAAATTGTTTTTCAAAAATAATAATTGTTTACTAACCTCATCTCTCGTATTTTGACTGGCCTTTTTTTTAGCTTCATCTAAAGAAAGTATATTGCCAGTATTAATTAATAAATTATGAGACATTTTAATTGTTTAAACAAGTAATATTAAAAAAGATACAATTTTTTATCTCTCTTGTTTTCTTTTTTTTCTTTTTTTCCTTTTTTCTCTCTTTGTCCCTCTCTCTCTCTCTCTCTCTTTCTTCCTATCACTTTTATACACTCTCTCTTTCACTCTATGTAAAGTATTGCGTGATATTAGAAAATATGATATTGACAATTACGACACTCGACAGATAAAGAAAATCTACTCTTTAATGAAATGGTATTACCCAACCATTAATCATACATGATAGTTCTTTTTCACAAGTTATCAAGTACAGAATGACAATTCAATTGTATCATGTGCAAACAATGAGTTATTCAAATCTATTACGTCATACTATAGATATTATCTATGATATACGATAAATATGATGCATTGACTGATAAAATTATTTATTGAAGTTAATTATTAATATTTAATAATGTTTAATATTTGGAATCTTATAATTGATGATAGATTTAAATAATGAGATTATTAAAAAATTAAAAATAAAATAATAATAATAATAATAATTTACGAATGACTTGTTCTTTGAAAATTTCTTACATTTTTATTCTATTTGTAATAAGTGATAAATTATTTAAAAGAAAAAAAAAATATATATATATATATATATTAATTTTGACGAAACCATAATTATCGTTATAAAGAAAAAAAAAACAAAGAGATTCTAATTTTGTCGTAAATAAATAAAACAAATTATTAATTATTAAAATAATTATGTTATTTTATTTATAGAAAATTTCTCTTACGTATGGTTCGTAGAAAGAAAATTCAAATTTCGCGGAATTTTTGTTTCACGGACACGCCCATGAATAACAATAATTATTATAAATAAAACGATGAATTACATTAAGAGAGAGAGAAAGAGAGAGAGAAAAGAAAAGAACAATCTTTCTTAAATTAAAATATCATAGATTATTCCAATTAATTAATAAATACAATATTTTTCATATATAATCACAAGAAGAAAATTGAATTTCGCGGTATTTTCAATACGAAGAATCTGATTGGTCAGATACAAAATAAAATAATTTTCATTGGTCAATTCGACAAATGAATTGTCATTGTTCTGTTTTCAGCCATATAACGTTCTAGAATTCTATAAAAACAAATCGAAAACGAAAAAATCAGTTACAGTGTTAACAGTTAAACAAAATGTCAACTCTTTAAATCAGTTAAACCACGACGTTAAAACGGTGATAAGCAAAAGAAACTGATATTGATTATCATTATTGTATCATCAATTTGACATAATCATCATTTGAATAAGAGTGTCTCCAGGAGTGTGTTATAAAAGGAAATAAATAAATTTAAAAAAAAAAATTAAAAATTACAAAAATGCCAATTGATATTCCTGCATTTGCTTATGCCGCGACTGTTGCCGGTGGTGGTATTTTAGGTTACGTAAAATCACGTAAGTTTATTATTATTATTATTATTATTATTTTATTACATACACACACACACACATATTACATACATATATATACACATATAATTTTATTATCAATATTATTAAATGGTTTCTTCCTGTTATGTACTATTAAGATAACTACGATAAGAAAATATATAAATAAAGTATAAATATTTTCAGTTAATATGATACAATTATTATCATTCTTATAAGTACTTACTTTATATAGATTCTATTCCGTCACTTGCTGCTGGATTGATTTTTGGATCTGCACTTAGCTATGGAGCTTTTCAAACATCTGTGGATCCAACCAACATTGGAGTTTTATTAGGAACAACTACAACGTTAGGTGGTCTTATGGGATATCGTTTTTATAACACTGGAAAGATTATACCAGCTGGAGTGATAACAATATTGAGGTATATATGTACATAAATATATACATATATATATATATATATATATATATATATCATTTATTTTAATATTGAATTAAGATTAAGTAACATATTTTGTTATTTTTATAGCGCTGCAATGATAGTAAGGATAATCACAAGATATTTTTCACCACCTGTAAAGGCAGATTAAACTATAAGCATTCAACAGATACACACACATATATATATATATATATATATATACATATACCAATTAATCAAATCTCAAATGTAAAAAATATTGTATTAGTTCCAAAGTATACATATATATATATATATATATATATGTATACTTATTTATTTATGTAATCATTGCAGTAATAATTTCAATGTATAATTACTTAGAATATTTTTATAGAATAAAATTTATGTAAGCATATTCCTTGCTATCCGATAATAAAAATAATAATAACAATGATGTTGATAATAATAATAAGAATGTAATTGACCAATCATATTGCAGTATTTAGTATCGATTAAATACGAAGCAATCCTATTGGTTAACATATGACGTAGTACAGATAATAAAGAAATCTGATTGGTCGATGTAAGAAAAGGTTAGAATATTGTTGGAAATATCGAGAGATAGAAATCTCGAACGTGCGATTAATCGATTATATTATTAAAAGAACGTCTTTACGAATCTTCTTCGTTCGAGGCTCATTCTTAATGGTGGTCGTGCGTCCGGTTGGATGGTAAATTCGTGATTCACTGTGCATGCTTTCCGTTAATATATATATCGAAATATAGGAAGTTTATTTGTAATAATACAGGATCCATTAACGTTAGAATGTTCGTTCGTGACGCATAAGCTGTTACGAACGTTTAAACGAATGTACGCTTTCGATATTTTGTCGAATAAGACGTTCGCGATTCAATACCGTAAGCACTGGTCGCCGTACGAACGAAGTTTTCATACTTTTCGAAGGTTCTGACTGATTTTTGGGATCAAGTCACCGAAAACTTCCATCATTCCGTCAATAACCGAGTGCCGACCCGTTGGGTGGCGATCGTCCGATAAGGTATGTTATTTTATTTTTACGTAGATATATATATATATACTTTTTAATGAATTTATTTTTATTATCTTTTTTTCCTTTTTTCCTCTCTCCTGTTTCCTCTCTCTCTCTCTCTCTCTCTCTCTCTCTCTCTCTGTCTTTCTCTCTCTCTCTCTCTCTCTCTCTCTCTCTCTGTCTCACTTTTTTTCTCTCTTTCTCTCTTCCACGTAACGAACTCACTCTTTTCTTCTTATTTATCTCTTTTTCTTTTTTATCTCACACAACGATGGAGGGGTTCATTGTTACGTCAAAAGTGTAACGTATGATCACTTTTATAAGACATGATGATGATGATGATGATTCATATCACATGATATATTTTCTTATCTTTCATTTGTATATAAGAAATTTTTATTCTTTCTTTTCCTTTTTTTTTTTTTTCGTCTCTTTCTCTCTCTCTCTCTCTTTCTTTCTCTCATTATTTCGCGATTGTATATTATTGAAAAGGTCACAGATGTTAAAGAGTATGGTTCATTCTGCGTACATGACAAATTTTAATATTTATAATTCTTTGTCATTGTTAATTCTATCTCTCTCTAACTTATATATATATATATAAAATTTTTAATTCATCTCGATTATCCTTAAATATAAAAAAAAAAAAAAAAAAACAATATCGTTTATCGTATCGACGTCAGATAATTTTTTTTTTCATTAATTACAAGTATCGTATTTAAATCATTAAAATTGATTATTTCGAATTAACATTTAAATTCTACGTAATTTTGAATTATTTATAAATAATACCGATCTCTTGTGATTATTATTATCGAATTAACGTGTTAATAATTTATCGTAATATGTAAGATATTGAAGATTATTAAATATTTAAATGATTGAATTTTTCAAAAGAGATAACCTTGTTCTTTTTTTTCTTTTTTTTTTCTTCTAATGATACAAATCATTTTCATTCAATTAAAAAAGAAATATCATTTGTATATTACTTTCTTTACAAATTATATCACAGTAAAAACTTAAAAAAGAAAAAAAAAAAAAATCTTTTCATCATCCTAATTAGATTTCTTATATAAAATTTGTTGAATTTAATTTTATACTCACAAATTATTCTAATTCAATTATAAATGTTATAACTATATATATATACTTTTTATGATTTATATTGAATGAATGTTAGAAATTTCTTTCATATGATCTTTGGAATATTTTGAAATTTGTTTGGATGAAATTTCCAAGAAATATTTTTCATCTTAGATATATATATATCTCTCTCTCTCTCTCTTCCTCTCTCTCTCTCTTTCTTTCTTTCTATCTCTCTTTTTCTCCTTCTCTTTTTCTCTCTTAAAAACTAAACATTCTTTGTATTTAAAACATATTCATATCTGTTCAATGATTAAACTTTTATATATTTGTATCTTGATAAGATGACATTTATGGAACAGCTGCGCATATATCTTTGACTTTTCTTGATCTGACGGTATCTCATTTAGTCTGATATTTTCCTTTTTCCAATTAGAAATACAATTATTATTAGTTGAATTATTACAATATTATTATTATTGAAATATTAATACAATTATTAATTGAATGATTATTACTCAATTCA
>NC_140834.1:1587500-1607500 GCF_050613455.1 Vespa mandarinia | reverse complement strand
AAAAAAAAAGTAAGGAAAGGAAAAGAAAGAAAGGAAGAAAGAAAAAAAAAAGCATTCAACATGAAGGTAACAAATTTGGATGAACGTATCCATGTGTTGGACAATGACTCAAATGTCATGACCGTCATCAAAGATATTGCAATGAGCGGATTGCAAGAAGAAGCTTTTTATGTACTTGACATTGGAGATATTGTGCGCAAACATCAAATTTGGAAGGAGAAATTGCCACGTGTTGATCCATATTATGGTAAATTATAAATTTCATAACGATTGAATTATTAATATTTATATTATTATTATATTTATCATAAATAATAATTAAATATATTAATTAATTCTTTTATAGCTGTCAAGTGTAACGATAATTTAATTGTAATCGAGGTCTTGGCCGCGCTTGGAATTGGATTCGATTGTGCTTCTAAAGTATGTATAATATTCAATTTATATATATGTGTTTGTATATATATATATACATACATATATTATTATTAGTAATATATATATATATTATTCTTGAATAATAATAATATATATATATATATATATATTATTAATTTTTATAATAATATATATTAATTATTATTTATATAATAATTTTATAATAATATATATTAATTATAAAATAAATATATATTAATTTTTATATTAAATGTTTAGACTGAAATTAATAAAGTATTAAGTATTGGAGTTGATCCATCCAGAATTGTATTTGCTAATCCTGCTAAACCAGCTTCACATATACGTCATGCTGCTGCTATGGGAGTCGAAACAATGACAGTAGATAATGAAAGCGAATTGCATAAAATCAAAAAGCTTTTTCCAACAGCCAAGGTAATTGTCATTAAATATGAATAAATTTATTTCAATATATGAATGAACTTAACCCTTTGAGTGCTGAATACTCGTGGCCTATGTAGTCCATACGGATGGCGCGCGGCTGGCACTGACGATTGCAGATGACTGAATACTTTTTCATGCAATAAAAACCAATGCTGAACGTATACATTTGACCATAGTAATATACTGATCATTTTTGCCAAGTACGTATTTGCGCCCATAGCCCATACTGATAGCATCTGCCGAGCGCATATATGCGTCCACAGTCTATATCGGTAGCTCTAGCTGGGCGCATATGTGCGCCCATAGCACTCAAAGGGTTAAACTTTTTTTTTTTTTTTTTTTTTTTTTTTTAAATAACGAATTGATCATACAATTTTCTTATCCTTTTAACAGGTTATAATTCGTATTCGTTGTGACGCAGAAGTAGCCCAATGTCAGCTTGGTATGAAATTTGGTTGCGATCCAACACAGGAAGCCCCTAATCTTTTACGGCTTGCAAGAATATTAAACTTAGATGTTGTTGGTATAAGCTTTCACGTTGGATCAGGATGTCAAGATCCACCTGTTTATCAACGAGCCATTCATCATTCAAGATTGTTGTTTGATTTAGCATCTGACCTTGGATTTAATCCATATCTATTAGATATTGGTGGTGGTTATCCAGGAAATAAAGGGAGTACCATTGACAAAATTGCTGATATCATTAACAAAGCTCTTGATGAATATTTTAACAGTGAGTAATAAATTGCTTTGAATTTTAATCAATGTAAACATTGATTTTCAATAAATAATAATAATAATAATAATAATAATAATAATAATAATAATAATAATAAATGTTTAGCTGATGACGTACACATAATCGCTGAGCCTGGTAGATTCTACGTAGCATCTGCATTTACTTTAGCCACAAGTATTCACAGCAAACGTTCAGTTCGTGGCGATGAAAATTCTCCAAATTCAATAACGCACAATATGTATTATATCAATGATGGCGTTTATGGATCTTTTAATTGTTTATTATATGATCATCAACGCGTAACACCCCTTCCCCTAAAGGTAAGAATGATCAATGAAATATTTTTCATTGTCATTAATTTTTAAAATTAAATTAAAAAGGATATATATATATATATATATATATATATATATATTATTATTTTCTTTTTCTTCTATATTAATCATTGTTTAATATATTTATTCATAATAGAATGGTTGTGGAAAGATGATACCCTCAAGTATTTGGGGACCGACCTGTGATGGTCTAGATCAAGTTGTTGAAAATATTCTCTTATATGAAATGGATCTTGGCGATTGGATTATTTTTGAAAATATGGGCGCATATACATTGCCTGTAGCTTCACCATTTAATGGATTCCCAGTACCAAAAGTTCATGTTGTTGCTGACGAAAGCATTTGGTAAGTACATAAAATGCATATATATATATATATATATATATATATATATATATATTTTTTTTTTTTTTTCTCTTTTTTCTCCACCCTTTTTTATTACATTCCAATAATAATTTCTAATCAAAAATTACATTGACATAATTAATGATTATATTGTAGATTCTTCTTATTCCTTCTTATTGATTTATTTATTTTTTTCTTTCTTCTTCCAATTTCACATTTCTTACAGGCTTTTATTGAAAGACGCATTGCCCTTAACCGAAGATCATTTTGTAATCGGTAACACACCAGCTAACTTAAGACTTGGCCTGGACATTGGTGGAACTGATATTGATGCATGGAATAGTCCAACAACGATTGAATTGGCATCCGCTGAAATGTTAACAGAAGATGCAACAACATCATCTCCATTCATCTATGATTATGTTGAGGTCGATCCACTTAATTAGTATATCTATAAAGGGTGGGGAAAAAAAAAGCAAGCAAGCAAACGAAATGGCTTTATATGGTAAATGAAAAACTCGCCAGCTTATTAATCGTATTAACGAACTAATATTATTAATGATATAATCGCATTTTTTTTTTTTTCTTTTCTATTTTCAATTATAAAGAAAAATGTGCTATGAATTTTTATTTACACAGATTTTCGATTGAAATTTTCTTTTTCTCTTTTTTTCTTTTCTCTTTTCTCTTCTCTTATTTTTTTTCTTTTTTCTTTTTTCTTTTTTCTTTTTTTTTTGGAAATATAAATGTGTATACATACATATATATATTTTTTTTCTTTTTCTATACAAAGATATATATATATATATATATATATATATATATATTTTCATCAGTTGTTTTTTTTTCTTTTTTTTTTCTTTTTTTTCTCAATGAAACAAAGCACTCATTTAAACGCTAAAAAGAAAATAATTAAATATTTATAATTTTAATTAAAATTTCCATTTCATTTTATTTTATTACATTTCATTTCATTGTACACTTAACACATGATATATATACATAAAATATATAATATATTATGTGTTACGTTGCAAAGAAAGAAAGAAAGAAAAAGGAAAAAAAAAGATGAAAAAAGAAAGAAAAAGAAAAAAAAACAGTCACTTATCTGCATTACACAATTAGTGTTTAAAAAAAAAAAAAGAAAAAAAAACAAAAAAAACAAAAAAAAAACAAAAAAAAACAAACATTTAGGATGCATGCCACACGTATATGCAATAGAAAAAAAAGAAAAAGAAAAAAAACCAAAAAAAAAAGAACAGAGAAAAGAAAGGAGGGTGAGAATGGTGGACCCAGGAGGAGAGGAAAAAAGAAAGAAAATGCAAAAAATGTTGTTTTAGCTTCTTTACATTTTAAACGTAAACTGCCCATATATATATATATGTATATGTATATATATATGTATATATATATATATGCGTGTATTGAAAAAGAGAGAGAGAGAGATTGATGTTAATTATACAAAAATAATATCTTCATAAATGTTTTAAAATACATTTTGCATGTACAAACACAAACACACATACACACACGTGCGTACATATATACATAAAATATATTTGTCGAATGTATCACATATATATATATATATATATATATATATATGAGAGACGAGTTTTAAAAAATAATTTCATTTACATATATATAAGCTTTATGCATATACATACGTACAAATACATTTACAGATACATACATGTATACATGTATACGTGAAATTAATTGCACAATTATTATCATCATCATCATCATCATCATCATCATCATCATTATTATTGTTACTATTATTATTATTATTAGTTTCTTTTTTCTAATAATTTTTTTTTCTTTCGCAAAAAAGAGTTTATACTCACACACACAAATACACACACATACGTAAAAACATATAAACACGTACACACACTTAACATGCATTGATATGATTTTGTCGATTCAAAAGAAAAAGAAGGAAGAAAAAAAAAAGGAATCAAAAGCAAAGGCAAAAAAAGGCTTAGTAAGGTAACGATTAACTTGCGAAAGGGATGAAGAGAGAAAAATATTAAAAAAAAAAAAAAAAAAAAGAAAAAAAAGGAAAAAAGAAAGAAAAAAAAATAATAAAAATGAAAATAATAATTAAAAAAAAACAAAAAAAAAACAAATAAACAAATTAATACATAACTACATAAATAAAAATAGCCAAGAACAATGGGTCCGATGAGATGATGGATGATGGTAGCGTGGTAAAGAGGGGGAGGGAAAGGTGGGACTTAAACGTATGATTTGGCATTTGAAAAGTGACGTCATGTGTGCAACACTTATATAATAACAATAACAACAAATATGCGGCACAAATATTTCTATACTTTCAGTTTTCTCTTAAATAAGAGAAAATATGCAGAAAATAAGAAGCATATAACCAAACGGCAAATGATAAAGAAAAAAGAAAGGAAAAGAAAGACTATACATACATATATATATATATATATATATATATATATTTATATACATATATATATATATGTGTATAGTCAACAAAAATAATAAATAAACAAGGAAGGAATAAATATACGATAATATTAATAATAATAATTTTAAACAAACTCTGTAGGATTGCTAGGGACTTATAAGGCATTGAGGCAGCTGTCACAGAAAACAAACGACGATTAGTTTCTTATTAATTATTATACCCTGATTGTATTATATATATATATTATGTATATGTATATGTATATATATATACACAGATACATGTGTGTGTATGTATATATATGTATATGTATATCTATCTGCTATTATTATTATTATATATAATTGTTAATTAATTAATTATTGATATCAATTTAAAAAAGTAATAAAAAAAAAGGAAAAAAAAAAAAACGTGTAATGAAATATTCGAAGCCAATACAGCTACTTCTAGATAAAAATAAGAATGAGAACGATTGTAAATATCTTCTTTACCATTCAACGATAATCCCTCCTAATTCTTTTTTTTTTTTTTTTTTTTTTTTAAATATGTCAGTTTTTGATAAGACAAATTACAAGTATAAATATCTCGATCGATTAATAATGATCTGTTTATCTATTTTTAATTATTTGATTATTACTATAATTATTATTATATATAATTGTTAATTAATTAATTAATTAATAACATTAATTCGTAATAAAAAAGAAAAAAAAGAAAAAATAGAAAAAAAACTTATAATGAAATATTCAAAGTCGATATGACTGTTTCTAAGTAGAAAGAATAAAAAGAAATTAAAGAGATCTTCTTTACCATCCGTCGATAATCCTTATACAATTTTTTATTTTAATATTTATATTTTCGATGATACTGCTATAAAATCTTGGCCAATTTTATATATCTGAGGATGAAAGCAAATGGACTCTTCTTTTTATCTTCCTCATTATTATTATTATTATTATTATTATTATTATTATTATTATTATATAAATGAATTAATTAATTTTTAATATGAATTTAATAATTTAAAATGAAAAAGAAAACAAATACAGGCACAATCAAATATTCTAAATCAATATAATTGCTTCTGATTAAAAAAAATATACAAAAATAGAAGAAATCTTCTTTATCGTCTGTCGATAATTCTTGTATAATTTTACAAAAAAAAATATATCAAGCAATAAAATACATGGTTAATAAAATATTCTAATTCAATACAGTTACTTCTGATTAAAAAAAAAAGAGAAAACAAAAATGGTAGAGATCTTCTTTATCGTCTGTCGATAATCCATGTATAATTTTTCAAAAAATATATAAATTTTCGAAAAATACTCAACACCAATATAAACGTCTCGATCAATTTTAGAGATCTAATGAGTGAAAGCAGATATTTGAACATTGAAATCTTTTATTTCTTTTTTCTTCTCTCTCCTTTCTTCTCTTCTCTTCTTTTTCTTTTTTTTTTTGTTTTAAACCTTTTTCCCCCTTTTTTCTTTTTCTCGAATGTACAAATTACATGGAATCGGATATTACGCAAAGGTCTCAGGAACTTTCTACTTTCTATAGAGACAAATCTACAACTGAATGCTATGTAATGATTATTATTACTATTATTATTATTATTATTATTATTATTATTATTATTATTACTAATATTATTATTATTATTATTATTATTACTATTATAATACGTGCGAATAAGTATAATTTCTAAAAGGTAAAGATTACCGATCGTATATCAAAAATCGATCCTTTTTTCTCGGCCATTTATTATATCTGAGATAAAGATAGAGATAGAGATAGAGATTGAGTGACTGTATAAGTGACTATAGTGACTGTATAAGTTAAAAGCGAACGTTCGAGGAGAAGTAAAAGTGTTCGCGAGAGAGTGAGCGTGACCTTTCGATCATTCTACATTGGGTTCGGGTTCATTCGGAATCTACAGAACGAATAAGCGGTTTTCCTATATTACGAGAATGCGAAAATATAAATTAAATAAAATTTAATCAGCTCTCGTTGATTACTTTTTTAAAGAAACAACGTATTTATCATCTTTTCAATATCCTTTTTAATAATTCTTTTCAAATCTTTTTCTTTTCTTCTTATTTGTTTATCTTCGTTTGTTCATTTATTTATTCATTACTTTTTCATTCGTTTTTAAGTTCATTTTTTTAATAAATTAAAATAATAGAGATTAATGGACATTAAAAATAAATAAATAAATGAATAAATAAATAGCATAGATTATGAGAATATCATGATTATGAAAAATGAATAAATAAATGAATGCATAAAATAATATCAGAGATTTGTAATATTAAAGATAAAGTAGAATCAAAAAAAGAAAATAAATTGAATTTCTCTAATTGGGAGATTTGTGATGTTAAAAAGAAAAGAAAAGAAAAAAAAAACAAAGACGAAAAAAAAATTAATAAAATATTAATATCTATAGTGGAAGTAAATTTGACGTTGAAAAGAGAGAGAGAGAGAGAGAGAAAAAAAGGAAGAAGAAAGAAAACAAAAAGAAAAAAACAAACAAACAAACAAACAAAAAAGCAAAAGAAAGAAGACAAATAGAAATAAAAATTTATAACAATTACAAGTAAATAAATAAATAAATAAATAAGTAAATAAATAAATAAATAAACAAAGAAGAGTAACAATAGACAATAAAAATGAAAATAAAAATTAAATCAAAAGTGAAAAAGTCAAAAGAGAACATTGCCCCGAAGAAAAGGATGACGAAAGAAGGGAGCAAGGAAAGGAAGAAAAAAAAAAAAGAAAGAAAGAAAAAAAAAAGCAGAAGGAGAAGAAAAGAGAAAGGACGGAGAAAGAGGGGTGGGGTGAGGGGCCGCGGGGGAGGGAAAGAAATTTAACGAAAAAAAAAAAAAAAAAAGAAAAAAGAAAAAAAGAGAGAAAAAAAAATTAAAAAAGAAAAGGAAGAAGAAATAATAAAGGAATGAAAAAAAAATGAAACAAGAGCAAAAAAAGAAAAAAAAAAAAAGAAAAAGAAACGAACAAAAAATAAGGAACGAAAAGAGAAAAGAAGGAAGGAAAGAAAAGAAGAAGAGAAGAAAAAAAAGAAAAAGAGAAAAAAAGAAAATTGAAGAAGGAAAAACTAACGGATATATTTATTTCGACGATAGTTCGCGGATATCAGGTTAACAGTTATTCATATGAATCGGATAACGTGATGTCTAACTGGAGATTAAAATTGGCCAAGGTTTTGGACAATGAAAAGTGCAATACAGGAATACTGCGAGCAAATAAGCAAGCAAGCGAGCGAGCGAGCGAGCAAGCAAACGAGCGAGCAAGCAAACGAGCGAGCAAGCGAGCGAGCGAGCGAGCGAGCGAACACAAGCAAGTAAAGCAAGCAAGACAAGCAAGACAAGCAAGACAAGCAAGCAAGCAAGCAAGCAACCGAACAGTCACGGTCTCCGTTATGCACTCTCCGTGAAAGGTATACTTTTCTAACGAAGCAGTCCGCGGCATAGAGCGGGGCCGTCTAACCGGATAGTTACACAATAATTATTACCGATCCTTCCTCCTCCTCCTCCTCCTCCTCCTCCTCTTCTTCTTCTTCTTCTTCTTCTTCTTCTTCTTCTTCTTCTTCTTCTTCTTCTTCTTCTTCTTCTTTCTTTTTCTTGTTCTTCTATTTCTATTTCTTTTCCTCTTTTTTCTGTCTCTCTCTCTCTCTCTCTCTCTCTCTCTCTCTCTCTCTCTCTCTTCCTCTATTTTCCATACATTTTCATAATTTCTATTTTTCCTCCTATTCTTCTTCTTCTTTTTTTTTTTCTTCTTTTTTCATTTATTCATTTCTTTCATCCATTTTCTCTCTCTCTCTCTCTCTCTCTCTCTCTATTTCTATCTCTATCTCTATCTCTATCTCTATCTTTATCTCACTCTCTCTCTCTCTCTCTCTCTCTCTATTTCTATCTCTATCTCTATCTCTATCTCTATCTTTATCTCACTCTCTCTCTCTCTCTCTCTCTCTGTTTTTCTTTCTTTTTTTCCAATTTTTCTTTTCTTACCTTCCCATCTATTTTTCATCCATTTTTATTGATTTCTAATCTTCTTTTTTTCTTTTTTTGTTTTGTTATTTTTTCTATTCTCCCTCTCTCTCTCTCTCTCTCTCTCTCTCTCTCTTTCTGTTTTTCTTCCTTTTTTCTTAATTTTTGTTCTCTTATTTTTCTTTTTTCTTTCTTCTACCTTTCTTCCATTTGTATAATTTCGATTTTTCTTCCTTTTATTCTTATTTCTTTTTTTTTTTTTTTTACTCTTTCTTTCATCCATTTTTTTCTGTCTCTCTTTCTCTCTCTATAAATATATATATATATATATATATATATATATATATATATATATATATTTATATATTTCTTCCATTTTTTCTGTTTTTTTTTTTTCATTATTCATCCATTTTTATAATTTCTATTTTTCTTCGTTTTTTTTTGCTTTTTTTTATATTCTTTTTTTCATTCATTTTCTCTTTCTCTCTCCCTCTCTCTTTTTCTCTCTGTCTCTGTCTCTCTCTTTCTCTATTTTTCTTCCTTATCTTTTGCTTTTTTTTCTTTTCTATTTTTTCTTTCATTCATTTTTTCTTTCTATTTTTCTTCTTTTCTTTTCTTCCTTCTTTTCTATTTTCCTCTTTAATTTTTTCATTCCACTTTTTTTTATTTTTCTTTCTTTTTTTTTTTTTCTTTTTTTTTTTAACATCACAGATATTTCCGTTTTTCAATTATCTTTTTTCTTCAATATCAAATTTATTATTTTATTATTATTATTATTATTATTATTTTTTTTTTTTTGTAATTTAATTTATTCATTTAATTGATTCATTTATCTGTATTTTTATATCTTTTAATGGTTTCCTCGAAAATCTATACCAATTGAAAACATTCCGTAAAAACAGAAGGAAGGATACAGAAAGGAAGAAAGAGAAAAAGTAATCTTATCATTTTATTATTTTTTTTTTTTTTTTATATTAAATGTATATACATATATACATTTTCCTTTTTAATTTTCTTTTTCTTTTCTCTTCCTTTTTTTCTGTTTTTTTTTTTTTCTTTTTTTCTAAATAATTGCCAACGTTTATTTCTTCCGATCAAAGGAAAAAGGAAGATGGAGTCAGAAAAAATCGGACCTTCATTCTTTCATTCCTTTTATTCTATTTTTCTTTTTATTTTAAGTCAATGCCAAAAACTATTTAAAAAACAGAGAGAGAGAGAGAGAGAGAGAGAGAGAGAGAGAGAGAGAAGAAAAAAAAGAAAAGGAAGAAAATATATTTGCCGTAAAATACATCATTAAAATATCTGATCCGTGTGTGCGAGGAATTGTGCGTGTGTGTGTGTGTCTATGTTTGTTTGTCCGATCATTTCATTTACGATCTTTCGAATAATTTAAAATTTTCTCAGAAGAATAAAATTATTTTTTGAATATACGAATGATTAAAATTGTAAATAAAAATTAATCTAAGAGGAGAATCTTTTTTTATCTTCTTTCTTTCTTCTTTGTCGAACTTTCCTCGATGTCATGGTAAATAAATTCATGATTCATTTCCTTATAAGACTGTTACCTTTTTTTCATTCTTTTTATCTTTCTGAGAGATAATGAAAGTAATGTAAATTGAAATAAAACGTAAATATCGATAAAATGCAATGATAATGATAATAATGATAATGATTAAAAAGAAAGAAGAAGAAAAAAAAAAAGAGAGAGAAAGACAAAAGTTATATTAATAAAAGATAATTTAATGAATAAGAAAAAAAAAAAAAGAAAAAAAGGACGGATCTATTCTCAAAAATTATTAAAAATAAAATAATAATAATAATAATAATAATATTTATTGATATACATAATATATAATATATATATATATATATATATATAGTAATAATATAATAAATAATAATGTATAGAAAAATAAATAAGTATTATTATTATATTTAATTAGGTTTATCGAAAATAAATTTACATTATATTTTATTAATTAATTAATTAATCAATTCATTGATCGTTCTCTTTTATTTGATTTTTATTTTCATCTTCTTTACTTCTTTTTATTTTTCTATTGTTAAATATTAAAAAATGATTCATAAAAGTGGCACAAAAAAAACATTTTACTTATTTATTTATTTATTCATTTATTTATTTATTCATTCATTCTTTCATTCATTCATTTATTTATTTTATTTTTTCATTTAATATACAAATCAATAAAGAAATGTTTTCTATTCTTATTTAATTGTTAATAATATCTAAACAATTGAAACATTTTATTTTTCATTCGACAATAAATAATTTGTAATATTTTATTTTTTAATTGAATATAAATGATACGAATATTTTTTTTTTTTTTTTTTTTTAATTGAAAATATACAATTGAAATATCAATAAGTGGAGAAAATCTTATAGCCAAATTTTTTTTTTGTTGACTCAATTTAAATAACTTTTTCTTTTTTTTTTCCTTTTAATTTCATTTTTCTTTTCTTTCATTCAAATTTTTTCTCTTCATTATCCTTTCATTATTATTATTAATAATTATCATCATATTATAATTATTATTATTAATAATCAATAATAATAATAATAATAATAATAATAATAATAATTTTTTTATGAACCTTTACTCTGCCATTTTATTTTTATTTTATTTCTTTCTTTTTTTTTTCTTTTTTTAATTCAGATTTTTTCTCTTCATTATTCTTTCATTATTATTATTAATAATTATTATCATATTTAATTATTATTATTAATATTTAATAATAATAATTTTTAATATAAACTTATACCTCTTATATCTTTTTATTATAATTTCTTTTCTTCCAAAAAATTTCCCTTTTTTTATTTTTTTCATTTTATTAATTTTCCTCTTTCCTTCATCATTTTTCATTTTTATTATTTATATAACGTCGAATGATAAGAGACACAAATAGACGATAAGTCATCTCAGGATCGTATATACGTTTTTAGCAGGCCCTAAAATTATTTCAGTTGATCAAAATTAAAAAAAAAAATTATTTATTTTCCCCCTTTTTTTTTGGTTTTTTCTTTTTTTTTTTTTTTTTAAAATCTTGACTTCAATGCTTCAGTAATATTTTTAATAATATTTACAACACACACACACACACACACACACACATATATTTATTTATTTATTTATTTATTTATTTATTTACAAATATCATAATATCGTGCATTATAAATTACATTTATAATATTAATAAAAAAAAATATATATATATATTAAAGAGATTAACGTAAAATAATAATAAGCCTTGTTTAAGACATTTTTACTTTCTTTATTTTTTTTTTTTTTCTTCAACGAAGTAGAATTAAGAAAAAAGAAATAATACATGAGTAAAAAGAAATATGGCCGAACAAATGGACGGCTAATGCAATCTAGGCCCCGCGTCGTAAGGGCCTGACGGTCCTCATGGGCCTGACGGTCCTCATGGGCCTCATGGGCCTCATGGGCCTCATGGGCCTCATTCTAAATACGTACCTGGCTGTCTCGTCTTGGGTTTAAAAAAAAAAATATATATATATATATATATATATATATATATATATAAAAAGGATAAAATAAAATAAAATAAAATAGAAGAAGAATATTTTCCTTCGATTCCATTATCGATTATTATAAGTCAACAACGAGCAATTCGTCACGGCGAGCAACGTCAAGAAAAGTTGCGACCGCGACCGCCATGATTAATTCGATCATTATCGAATCGGTCAACGGAATCGTTTCGGCTTTGGATATTTCTCGATCGTAAACAGAAAAAAAAAACAAAAACAAAAGGAAAAAAAAAAAAGAAAAGAAAAGAACAGAAAAAAAGGTGTTACAGTGTTGGAATAACTCGGTTGGATGATTCACGATATTCAGCGTTGAAAGTTCATTTTCAAGAGGTGTAGAAGAAAACAAACAAAAAATTAATAATAATAGTAATAAAAAAAAAAAAAAGAAAAAAAAAAAGAAAAAACAGGATTAAACACAAAGAAGTGAAAAAAAAAAATTAAGAAGCTGGACGTTCGTTTCGTATAGTTTATACAGTACTTGTCCTTTGTTTATTCTCTTTTGATTTCTTGTTTCTTTTTTTGTTTTTTTTTTTCTTTTTTCTTTTCTTTTTTGCCCCTTGTTGTTGTTGTCGTTGCAATTTAATAGTGTTAATGCGACGGGAATCGATTTTCGTTCGAAAATATGAAAGCGTGATAAATAGCATATTGGCTTTTGCATTATTCTGTTTTTAAGTGTTATTTTTATCCTTTTTTTTATTTTCTTTTTTTATTGGGATTAATATTATAACTGAGTGCAAGAGAGAGAGAGAGAGAGAATGAGAGAGACAGACAGAGTGAGAGAGAAAGAGAGAGAGAAGAAAATAAAGTGAAAGAGATAAAGATGATTGCTTATTATAAAAATAAAAAAATTAAGGTGAATTTTAATTGAATGTATTAATTAATTGATAAAAATCAAATTGTACAATATATATATATATATATATATATATATATATAATTTTTTTTTTCTTTTCTTGAGTCGATTTTTAAGGTATTGACAAATTTTTGGCAAATTGAAGAAAGAAAAAGTGATATTAAAAATATTAATAAAAATAAAAATTTGTAAATTTTTTTGCAGTAATTAAAATCGAAAGCTTGAAATGATTATTTATTGAAAAATGTAATAAAATTGATATTAATTTTAATTGAATGTTATTAGCTTAATTGATACAAAATTTGTAAAATTGTTACATAAAGTAAAATGAGCTATAAATAAACTATTGACAAATTTTTCGAAATATGAAGAAGGAAAAAAGATATTAAAAAAATTAATAAAAATCTGAATTTAAAAATATGTGCCATTAATTAATCATCAATAATAAAGTATTTTTTAGAATAAATATTCGATGCTTTTTTTTTATGATCTCATAATAATTATAATAATAATTATAAATATAATAATTGTAATAATTAAGTATTATTATTATTATTATTATTATTATTATTATTATTATTATTATTATTATTATTATTATTATTATTATTATTATTATTTATATCAAAATATTAATTATACGAATGAATATTATTATTTATAATAACAATAATAATGATAATAACAACAACAGCTATAATTTTTGTCATTATAATTTTAAAAAATGAATACTTTTAAAAATGATTCTTCTTTAATGATCTGATAATAATAATAATAAAAAGTTATAAAAATAATAATAATTATTTTTTTATTAATATTTGATACTTTTTTTATTATTATTAGATAATATTAATAATAATAATATTAATAATAATAATAATAATAATAATAATAATAATAATAATAATAGTAGTTATAATAATAATTCATATTATTTTTTTCTATCGACAATTTTTATTATCTGATAATAATAATAGTAAATTATAATATATATATTATAATAATAATTCTTATTATATTTTTCTAAATGTCTTATACTTTTTTATGATCTGATAATAACATTTAACAAAAATATAATGAATAATAATAATTACTATTATTTTTTTATATATGTCCGACACTTTTTTATAATCTGATAATAACAATAGCACTAATATAATAATAATAATAATCACAATAATAATAATAATAATAATAATAATAAAAATGATAATAATTTTCTTTTCTTTATAAATGTTCGACATTTTTTCATGATCACATAATATGTCAATAATAACAATAATGTAATAATAATCACAATAATAATTATTATTATTATTTTTATTATTATTATTTTCGTACAAATCTACGACACTTTTTCATGATCAGATAATAATAAAAACAATGGCATAAAAATAATAATTACTATTATTTTTGTTATCGATATTTTTTTTTCTTTTCCTTTTTTTTTTTTTCTTTTTACTTTTCTGATAAATATTCAATTACATCCTACATAGACATTTATATACATATATGTATATTGACGTTAATTGCAAAAGTGAAAGTGCGCTTCGTTCTCGACGTTAGAGTGCACAGTTAAAGTCACGAATTAAAAAGAAATCCTTGCTCGTCTTCTCTCTCTCCCTCTCTCTCTCTCTCTCTCTCCCTCTCTCTCTCTCTCTCTCTATCTATCTATCTATCTATCTCTCTCATTCTCTCCCTTTATACCAATTTACGTAACTGATCTTGATATCCATCTTGCTCCACGCTTTTAATTATTTTTCTAATAACGAAAAATTTTAAATTTCAACGCAAATTTGCATTAAAAAATAATCACATTATATATATATATATATTTTTTTTTTTTTCTTTCAAATTAAATTATCGCGAGTATGTAATCCTGATAATACTTACATATACATACATATATATATATATATATTTAAAAATCATACGAATAATCTTTTAGAATTATATATTTATTAATTATAAAAAAAAAAAAAATTCAATTAGAATCAATTGGATTATATCCTAAGGAAGTTATTACAGATTCATTTTTCGATAAAGGAATTATGTAAACGATAATTAATATTGAAATAGAATATTATTATCATTAAAGATTAATCTTTATTAATGAATATTATTTATTTATTGTAATCGTGTAATATTAATTTCTTCTATCGTCTTATCTACCTTTTTCTTTTTTTTCTATCATTTTTAATTGTCAAAAGTTATGAAACATTTTAATAATTAATATCGCACGGACGAATTTTTTCTTATAATTTTATTAATGATATTTTTCTTTCTTATCACATATGTCAATGGTGTAATAATTTTTCTTTTTTCTTTTTATTAAAATAATAACAATAATATTATTATTATTATTATAAGTAAAATTATCATCATCATCATTATTATTATTAACATCATCAGGTGATACGAAATGTGTATTATTAAAAAAAAAAAAAAAACAAAAAAGAGTATAACAGTAGTAATAATAATAGTAATAATAATAAATAAATAATAATAATAATTATTATTATATTTTAATATATATATGTAATATTAATATTATTGTTATTATTATTATTATTATTATTATTATTATTATTATTATTATTATTATTATTATTATTATTAATATTTTTATCGAAATTATTTTACTTTTGAAATTTTATTCTAGTAAAATCATGATATGATATTATAAAAATTATATAAACCCGTATTGAAATAAAAAGTAATAACGGGGTAGAAAAAAGAATTTTTTAAATAAATAAATAAATATATATATATATAAATACATACAAAATAAGTAAATAAATGTACAATTTATTGCCCATTTAGAAACTCATCCAGTACTACGTAAGAATTCAGAGATACACACACAGACCACACACATACCACTCACACACCACTCACACACCACTCACACACATTCGAAATCGACGATTACATTATAGGAATAGCAATAGGTATGTGGTATAATGTAGAATAATAGTATAGTGATCGAGTTGGTACGAACTATCCAATATGGCAACTAGTCCTATAGCCAACTAAACGATATATATATATATATATATATATATATATATATATATAAATATATTTTTGTGTGTGTATTTGTAGATATACATATATATATATATATATATTTGTATGTGTATGTACATGCATATTAAAAAAAAATTTTTTCCATTCTTTCCTTATTTTTTATGTAATATTTATTTTATTTACTTTACATATAAATAATATATATATATATATATATATATATTTTACTTACTTCATAGTAAGTAAGTCGTGTACAGACATATATATATACATATATATACATATATATACATATATATATATACATATATATACATATATATATATATATATATACATATATATATATATATATATATATACATATATATACATATATATACATATATAGGTTTCCTAGCAAGTTAAAACAGAAATTAGGAGCGAACCGTGTCCCCTTTCTCTTGTTAACCGAACCGTGTTATAAAATACTTTCCCTCTCAAGAGACACAGGATCAAAGAACTTGGTTTACTTCAGTTGGTTAGAATGAGATAGAAACATTAATAGAAAGAGAGAGAGAGAAGGAGAGAGACAGAGACAAAGAGAGAGAGAGAGAGAGAGAGAGAGAGAGAGAGAGTAGGTAACAAGTAGTAAACGGAAAACCGGAAAATAATCGCTAACATAAGTCTTTGATACATTTCCCTACCACTTATATATATATATATATATATATATATATATATATATATATACATATATATACATTTACATAGAAAGAAGGAGGGAGAGAGAGAGATGTATATAATATTGATATTGTATAATACTAAATAATACAATAAGGCAAAAGTTTGTAGATGGATCAAAAGTTTCTAGTTGATTGAAAAGTTTTGTTATGTTCAATTGAAAAATTTATTAGACTTTATTTGAGATGATTTATTGTTAATTATTTTCATTTGATTTTTAAAATTGCACGAGGATGATTATAGATGAATCTGTTTATTATTTATATTCAAACATAAAGTAATAATAATTATTATAATAATTATAATAATGATAATAATAATTTCTATATAAGATTATAAATTAAATATTATATAAATTATAATATTTAAGTAATTTAATGTATATATACATATATATATATATTTATTTATTATTATATATATATATATTTATATATATATATAATAATACAATTTAATTATAAAAAATTATTAAATTTTTATTATCATTTTTATTATAAAATATTTAATTTATATTCATTTATATATATAAATATTTATTTATTTAATATAAAAATATATATATATATATATAATATAATATCATTATAATATTTTTATTAGAAAATATATATTTTAAATATATTTTATTTGTATATATATATATATATATATATATATATATATTTATATTTTTATAATAATTCCTATAACTATAATTTACTTATAAAATTTTTATTATAAAATATTTATTTTATATTTATTTACTTATATATATATACATATTTTTTAATACAATCATATATATATATATATATATATATATATATATGTTTGTATGTATATATAAATGATTATTATTAAATAAAATGTAATTATTCGATTATACAATTTTAATACAATATTAGGATTACATTAATTATGTTTTTAATAAAAGAAAATAAATAATCTATTCAAAATTCACATATATATATATATATATATATATATATATATATATATATATATATATTATGTATATATTATATTATACACATATTATTATATACGTATATATACATATATATATTTATATGTAAACAAGTTTCTTAAACAACATACCGGATGCATTTCGCAGGTAAAATCTTCTTCGCAAGATGTCAATCCTGTAATACGTCCATAAATTCATTTTATTCATTTATATTTATATACAATTACTCTTTAGTAAAACCTCGCGCATTCTCTCAAAGAGGAAACATGATTGCACGAAGAAAATTGCAATGGCTGTCGACCGGAAGTATGTTTAAACTATTGCGTGACCGTATCTCTACGGTCATTTCCAACTGTATATTTAAAATCGAATTGTAGTGGTAATATTCGTGGCATTAATTTCGTTAAATTAATAAGTATAACTTATGCGCACGTTATTTCATTTTCTTTTTTAACGATTTGACCTAATCTCTTTTCTTTGACGATCTTATTAAAAAAAAAAAAAATAAAAAAAAAAAAAAATAAAAAAAATAAAAAAAAAAAGAAATAAAAAAAAAAGAAGTTTCGAACAATCGTTAGTTTTATTTTTTTTCTTTTTTTTTTCTTCTTTTTTTTTTTTTTGTACAACAATTTATTCCAAATCGATGCATTTTTTTAAAAATGATATTTTTCTCGAGATATCGTAACGATGACGAATTTTTTTTTTTTATTTTTATTATTATTTATTTTTTTTTCTATTTTTTTTTTTTTTTTATTTTTTTTTCTTTTTTTTTTTCATAATAATCTAGTTACACATATGTGTATATCTTTAAATCGTTATATCTGCGACTAATTATAACGACTCCGAGGCCAATGCAAATGATTACAACATCGATTAATTTATTATAAATAAATTAACAGAAGTATTAATTAACAAATATTCTAATTAAATATATTCTATCATTAATACGAATTATTAATTTAAACGTTCTATTTCACGTTGATTAAATCTAATTTCGAACGAAATTAATCATTTTAAATTATAAAAATAAGATATTGAGATTCAATTATACGATTATTTCAGTGTGAAAAATTTTTGTTCCAATGATCAATTAAAAATTTTAATTATATTTTTACAAAAAAAAAAAAAATTAATTACCTTCGATCTAATCCATTTTTTTTCTTTTTTTTTATTAAAAAAAAAAAAAAAAAAAAAAAAAAAAATACTCTCAACAAAATATATTTCGTTCTATCGTTTTTTGCTTTTTTCTTTTTTTTTCCCATCTCGTTCATTAATTAGGATACATTTTTATTATTATTATTATTATTATCATCATTATTACTATTATTATTGTGTTAGTATTACTATCATGAAATGATAAAAAAAAAATATGGCATATTTATGGAAAAGAAAAAAAAAGAAACAAAAACAAAAAAGAGTAATAATAATAATAATGATGAATAATAATAATAATTATTATTATTGTTAATAAATTATAATAATAATAATAATAAAAAAAATTATAATAATTAATATTCGTTGTTGATAAATAATAATAACAATATTTACAATAATTATTATTGTAATTAATAAATAATAATTGCAATAATAATAATTATGATTTTTATTATTATATATTAATATATATATATATATGTATTTTTTATATAATATTATTGTTGTTATTGGATCTCTGATTATTTTTATTTATATATATATATTTTTTTTTAAATAATTACGAATGAAACGGCGGGGTGTGGTGGTAGGGTGAGTGATGAAAAATACATATTTTTTTTCCTTTCTCTTATTCTTTTCTTTATCTTTTCTTTATCTTTTTTTCTCTTTTTTTTTTCTTTTTTTTTTTCTTTTTTTTTTACTCTAATAACAAAGACCAATGTTTTATAAGTGACCACGATTGTATTAGGAAAACGTTTATATCGCGTAATCATTCGCGAATGATTTCTAACGAAATAGAGATATTAAATGATTGCCTTATTCTTTCTTTTTTATTACTACCCTATTTTTCTTTTTAATTTTTTTTGTTTCGTTTTGTTCTTTTTTTTTGTCTTGCTGTTTTTTCTTCCCCCACCACCCACCCCACCACCACCCCTTTAAATTCTCACTTTTCCATAGAATTGAGAAAAGTCTGGCATCTTCGTATTGCAGTCATGGTTCGATGGATTCCCAAG
>NC_140834.1:1567500-1582500 GCF_050613455.1 Vespa mandarinia | reverse complement strand
AAAAATAAATTAATATTATCGTATAAGACGCGTTACTTTCAACGCATTTCAAGATCAATTAAAAATTCGACCATTTTTTTTTTTCCTTATTAAATTGTCAAATAAAATTGGCGTATGGGCCCTTTAATTAAACGGATACATCACACGCGTTATTACAACGTCAATTTAAATAAATCCATTATGTCGTGTAACATAAAGAGAGATTGAAAGAGAAAGAGAATGAAATAGAGAGACATACATACATACAGACAGACAGACAGACAGACAGACAGACAGAGAGAGAGAGAGAGAGAGAGAGAGAGAGAGAGAGAGAGAGAGAAATAAATAATCAAGCCATTTAATTAAGATCGGAAATCACGAAGGTTTCGTTAAATCTCTAAGTACCTATGTAAGTAATGATCAGGTACGTAGATAATCTGATACAAAATGATAATAAGGTGTAAGTACTTATAAAGACTACAGCTTTTTCACTCTCTCTTTCTCTCTCTCTCTCTCTCTCTCTTTCTCTTAGTCACATATGTACTCAGACGTTCTCTATCTCTTTCTTTCTTTTTTTAAACGCGTCTAAAAAGGCACCCAACTTCTTCTATTTCTGGCTGTTGTCGTCCGGGTTTGCGTAACCAGGAGGACGAGTTTGCGAATCGACCATTTCGTCGAGCACGCGCATGTGCATGTGTGTGTGTGTGTGTGTGTGCATGTGTGTGTGTGAGTGTTCTTCTTCGTTCGATTTGGTAAAAAAAAAAAAAAAAAAAAAAAATGACAAATATACAAGGAATAAAAAAAAAAAAAAAGAAAAAGAGAGAAAAAGAAAGAAGAGAAAAGAAGCTGAAAAAAAATTATTACGTACTCTCTCGTTCGTGACGATTGATTGTCGAGAAAGTGAATAAATGAAAGACAAAAAAAAAGAAAAAAAGAAAAAAAAGAAGAAAAGGAAAAAAAAGATAAAAAGAAAAATTAGAGAAAATTAAGAAATAAAAAGAGGAATAAAAAGAACGAATAATAAATATTTGCATAATGATGATGATAATAACAATAATAAATGTTTTTCGTTTAAATTTATATTTTTTTTTTTTTTTTTTTTTTTTTTTTTTTTTTTTTTTTTTTTTTTATTAGTTTCTTACATTTATTGTTTCACCATTTAGAAATTATTTATTCGTTCGAAATATTTCCAAAAATATTTTCACGCAAATATTTTGCTAAGAATGTTTATTGAAAAAAAAAAAGAAAAAAAAACAAAAAACAAAAAAAATGTAAAAGACAAATGGAAAGAAAAAATAAATAAGAACAAATATTTTTAATATCTAGATAACATTTTTCTTTTTTTCTTTTTTTTTTTTTTCGAAAGAAGGTCCTTCAAAGAATTGAATATTTTCTTTTTTGCTTTTGATTTGTAAAAATGTATATATATATATATATAAATATATATATATATATTTTTAATATTTAAATAATACATTAATATATTATATAGAAAAGAACGAAGATTTTTTTTTATCGTTTAAAAAATTTTCTATGCATAGTGTGTTTCAAAAATCTTTACTTCGGCGAAAAGTTCATAGGTCATTTTAAAAGTCGATTATTTATATTGTAGAAATTCGATTTTAATTTTTTTTCTACGGATCATAAAACTACGAGATATGCACATAAAATTAGCCAATCATAGAAATTAGCTTAAAATATCTCGAGGAATGAGTTAATTGATTTTTTTTTTTTTTTAAATTACCTAATAACTTTTGGATCGTGTAAAAACTTTTGGCTCACCCTGTATACAAATATATCTCGTAAGAAATAATTTTGGAATATTTAATCGCTCGTATGTGTATGAGTGAATGTGTGTGTATGGGTTAAAAAAAATTTATATATATATATGTATATATATGTGTGTGTGTGTATATAATTTTTTAATTTATTTTAATTAATTTATACTTTTTTAAACAATTCGTAAGAATTCATTCTTTTTTTAATTTTTAAAATTTTCGCCCAAATTCGGTCGAATTCTTTTTACCATTTTTTTATTTTTATTTTTTTCTTTCTTTTTCTTTTTTTTTTTTTTTTGTCAATTTTTCCATCAACTCCAACCCCTTCTTTTTTGTTTGTTTTCGGTACTCCAAATAAAAGGAATCATTGCGAAAGAAAACAAATCAGAAGCAATATTCACGATTAGTTGGACAAGATACAACTGGACGACATTTGTGTTCAATTTTTGTGTGCTCAAGTGATACTTCAATTTTGGTGGATGAACAATTCAAAGGGAGCAAAAGAAAATAAATAAATAAAATTAATAAGATAAAATATATGAAATAAAAAGGGAGATTTTTTTGGTCTGGTCAATTTCTTTTTTTTTTTTTTTGAGCGAGTTTCTTTTTCTAACCAAAAAATTCGTATCAATCGGCCATTTTGTTTCGTTAATTTGACCATTTTGTTTTGCTAAGTCGGCCATTTTGTTTCGCGAAGTCGGCCATTTTATTGATATCGCTAAGTGCTGCACAACTTAATACACGTATAAACCAGAAGTTCTTCAACGTCGTCATCGTCATCATCGACGATGTCGCGGATCTCAATCAGTGTGACAATGGAAACATGAGGACCGTTAAAAATCTCCAAGCCAATCGAACCACCTCCGTTCTGATCGACCATAAATGACGTAAGTGTTATTTTACTTTTCTTTTTCTTCATCTTTCTTTTATTTTTTTCATTTTTATTTTTTTTTCGACTTTTTTTTTCGACCTTCTCCGTTATCTTTATTTTTAAGTTACGACTTACAGAACGACGATTGCTTTTAATGAGAAAAAAGAATGAACGAGGCGTGGGGGTAGGGATTGAAAGAAGTTAAAACGATAAAAAAAAAAAATTGAGAGGTAGAAAAGAAAATACGAGAAATAAGTTAATTTTGTTTTTATTCGTTTTATTTACTTTATTCGGAATACGACAAAAAAAGAAAAAGAATGAGGAAAATAAAATACGAGAGAAAAAAATTATTCTTATACTTTTTCATTTATTTTATTTTCTTAATTTACTTAATTTACTTAATTTATTTATTTAGTTATTTGTTCTGAATGAAAAATGAAAAGTTATTAATATCATTCGAACTTAAAAAGAAGAACTACTTTTTCTCTTTTTTCTCTTTCTTTTTCTTTTTCTCTTTTCCTTAAAATTTCCTCGCAAAAATTAATTTCTCTTCTCACTTTTTTTGTTCTTTCAAATATTTTCGCAGGAATTATTATCTTTTTTTTCTTTCGTTTCTTTTTCCCGATCTAATCATATTTAATTATTTATCTGTTTGAAAAAAAAAAAGGAACGAGTATACTCGAGAAAATTTTTATTCTTCTTCCAAATTTTGTTCAAAAAAAATGTTTCTTTCCAAATTCTTCAAAAGATTCTCTTCTATTTTTTTCTTTTTTTTTTTTTTTATTCAATGAACATCGAGAAACATTTAAAGAAAAAAAAAGAAGACATTGTCAAATAATAATCGACCATTGTTATTGTTACTATTATCATTATATTACTCTTATTATTATCATGATTGAATTAAGCCGACGAATGGCGACCGTAGCTTGAATTCACAGTGAAAGTGCCGCGATCACGTTTTAAGTACAGTTCATACAGCAAATGTTTGCCGTTTAAGTACATTATCGTCAGTTACAAAAATTTCCATTAATTTTGTGCTTTTCTTAAATATGAGTTTTTCTTCGACTAGTTCTTTTTTTTTTTTTTTTAACTACATTGATTATTGAGATGAAAGAAAAATGGCGGAAAAAGAAAAATGACGATAAATAAAAATGGTCGAAAAAATTAAAATTGCTAATGGCTGATATCGGGCGTAGAGAGGGTTGGGGTGAAGCGAGCGAAAAGACGTAAAAAAAAAAAAATAATAAGAAAAGAAAAACGAAATTTAATTGAAATTAAAATATTTCTTACGTATTATCCGTAATACAATCAAATTATATATCTTAAAAAATATAATATATACGAGTATTATATAAATCTTACAAAAAAAAAGAACACGTACATAAATATATTAAACTCATAAAATTTAGAAAAAGAAATATATATATATATATATATTTATATTAAATTGCAACAATCTCTTTTTTGTTCTCCTCTTATTTCATATATTTAGAAAAGAAAATTTCGTTTTTAAATAAATACATCAACGCGTTTTAATGAATATACATAACCTAAATCATAACCTATACCAAACATAACCTTTAAAATAACGGGTATCGTAAATGTGTTTCATGTTTTATTTAATTTTTCCAGTTAAATAAAAGATTTTACACATTTACTATGTATATATACATATATATTTCATATACATGTATACATATATATATATATATATATATATATATATATATATGTGAGAGAGAGAGAGAGAGAGAAAGAAATACATTAAAACTATACTAGTCGACGACTATGAATTTACCAAGTTTGGTTTATCGGGACAGTCGAAGCTACCACTTTCATTTCTCTGTTCAACGCCAGAGAGGCCGTTGTTACACTTTCCTTGAAAGAGAGTGAGAAAGATAGAAAGAAACAGCGAGAGAGAGAGAGAGAGATGTATGTAGCTTATATATAACGTGTGGTTTCAAATGGACAAGCTAAAACTCTCGGTTTCGATTGCTCGTTTTCTCAAGCGAAAAGATATACTGAGAATACTTGTACAATACATATATATATATATACATATATATATATATATATATATCATTCCAAAAATTTTGTCGCGATAAGAAAGTACATAAATGAACGTCAAAATCGAAATAAAAAGAATTGAATAAATGCGAACGAAACAAACAAAAGACAAAAGTATGGTGGACAAGAAAATGGCTAATAAAAAAAAATGGTGGACAAGAAAATGGCTAACAAAAAAAAATGGCGGACGAAAAAATGTCCGATGAAAACATGTCGAATGAACGAGAAATGGCAAAGAACGAAATAACCGACAAAAAAGATGACGAACAATAAAATGGTAGATGAGAGAAATGACGGCCAAAAAAAAAAAAAAGAAAAACATAATGAAAAGAAAAAATATGTCGGGCAGAGAAAAAAGATGACGCATGAAAAATTGTGGATAAAAAAGAAATGGCGTATAAAGAAAGATTATGGATGATTAAAACGTGTCGGATAGAACAAAATGTCGGAAGAAGAAAGAGAAAAAAAAACAAAACAAAAGAAAAGGCAAAAGAAAAAAAAATGGCGTTATAAAGTAAATATCATCTTCATCGACTTAGTAATCGTTTCGATTAAATCAAAACGTGTAACTTTCACGTGCGCTAAGCTAAACTATTACTAATTGTACGGAAATATTCTCACTAACTCGACGTTAGAGAGTTTCCTTCCGTCTTGCGTCGCTCCATTTCCTTTTTCTCCACTTAACTCACCTACCTATCTTGTACACGTCACGCGAACATATTTGATTCGTTCTTTAGATAATACATAGACACGCACATACATATACACACACACACACACACACACATATATACATATACATACCTCATATATTATGTTTAACATAACGAAAGGGAAAAAAGGTAATAGAGAATAAAAAAAAAAAAAACACATATACACATACATTTCAACTCGTTTATCGATTTTAACCAAAAATAAGACTAAGATAGCGGGATTGAGGAACCTGGGCCTTATCCCTCTCCCCCCCTACCAATCAGACCCCCTCGTTCTTTAGTAACTTTCACAAGCAAACTCGGAGAAAAGTAGCGACCTTTTCGATGAGCATTCACGGTGAATAGTTCAAGTGCAAAGTGGGACAACAAGACGACTTCGTTTTCTCGTAATTTATATTGAAATTAAATTATCTATGGGAATCAGATTAAATAGTTTATTCGATTGAATATATTTTCGAATATGTCGGTAAAAGACGTCGAGAAAAAAAAATGTACAAATCGAACGAATTTATTTTATTTAATTATTAATATAATATTATAATAAACTTGTGCATACTTTATATATATATATATATATATATATATATAAAAGATTTGATTAATATATTTCACTCGACATTATTATTATTATTTTATTTATTTATTTTTTTTTTCATTTATTTTTTTCTTTTTTTTTGGGAGGGAAATTTTAAATTGTCCAATTAATTTTAAAATGGCGTTTCTATTATTAAAAACAGTAAAAAATTCATCGAAATTACATTTTCTTTTTTTTTTCAAAGTAATATAAACATAAATTATGTAATAGTGATAGATAAATATATTTTAATTAATATAACAACATTATCTCTTATTATTGTTATTGTTAATTTTTCTTCTTTTAAGATTTTGAATCGACCGATCAATTTCAAAATGTCGAGAGACATAACCTATTGATAGTAAATAAAATTAAACAAATTCGATCGGATTTATAATCTTTAATTTTTTCAATATCAAATAATAAACGAATATAACTAAATATTATTAATGTAATTAAATATTAGTATTATTATTGTTATTTTTTTTTTTTTACAAATTTTTAAATATATCGTTAATTTCAAAATGACCGAATTTTTAATCCACAATTTTTTCGTAGAAAATTATAAACGAATTATAAACAATTATATCATATATAAAAAATTGAATTAATATAACTAAACATTATTATTATAATTATTATAATTATTATTATTATTATTATTATTACTATTATTATTATTGTTTTTACAAATTTTAAATATGGACCAATTCCAAAATGGCGGTAAACTCGTACAAAAAAAAAAAGAACGCCGAAAAAATTTACTTAAAACAACTCCTGCAATGAAATAATAAAGTTATGAAATGAGAGAAAAGAGAGATGAAAAAGAAGAGAAGAAAAAAGAAAAGAGAAAAGGAAAGAAGAAAAGAACAAACAAAATCTGTGTCGAATGCGCGCGCGTGCGCCAATTAAATTATCCGTTGTTCTTTGCGTTAAATTTACAAAAAAAAAGAAAGAAAAAGAAAAATTATTTCTGTATATCCCATACATTTGTAAAGGCTAAAAGGAACAAGGAAGTGATCGTAAATTTTTCAAGCATGATCGAATCTCTCGGAAGTGAACGCTTGATTAAATTGTAATAGGAAAAAAAAAAAAGAGGAAGAAAATAAATGAGATAAGAAAAGAAAAAAGAAACCATAATGATCGCGCGTAGGCGAGAGCACGCACGCACTCTTGATCGTTCATCATAGGATTATATTATGAATTATTATTATTGTTATTATTATTATTTTCCCATTAATAGACACATAGAAATTGATGATCGGTCATTGAACGTATTTTCCTATATTATTCTCAACGAAAACTTTCGAACATAGTTAGCGAATAAGTATCCTCCATGTTGAAAGTAAATCTAAACGCACAGTTAATTTCTAATATTTATTTACACGTACGTATATCGTTTGTACAAAATGACTCGTTTTTTATTAAACGAAAGTAATGAGCCAAATATTTTTGTATTTTATTGATTATGTAAAAAAAAAAAAAAAAATGTTTCGAACAAAAGTTTCCACGTAATTGATTAGGATAACGCAATGTCAGTTATGATTGTTTCGTAGATGGCGTCGTCGATTTCAACCCTTTTTTTTCTTTTTTTTTTATTTTTATAGAAATCGATATATTTACGTCATACAAAAATTGTAAATATAATATCGACATGATACTCAATCGAGTACTAACATTGTTTATTTTAATTTATTATTTGTTTAATTTAATTTGATGATAAATTTAATTTATTATTTTAATCGACATCTCATAGAGGTTATGGCGCCACTTTTGGCTCGCCTCTTAAATATTCGGACAAAAATAAATGAATTAAAGGGATAAGAAATAGAAATTAATCGACATATTCATCGATTGTCGGATGATAAATTGCAAATAAACAGAAAAAAAAGAAAATTGATCGTATTTAATTGCGATTTGTCGATTTATATTGATAATAATAATGAATCGCCATATTCAATTTAACCTATAAATTCGTTTAAAAATTTTCGACGAATATTTCTTACGAATTATCTCGACGTATAGAAAAAAAAAAGAAATAGATAGATAAAAAAAAAATTTTAAGAGAAAAAAATGCAAAAATAAAAATTAAATATACGCGTATATGAACGCAGATACATACCACGTGCACATACACGTGTACACACACGTGCACACACAACACATACCCTCTCCCTCTCTCTCTCTCTCTCTCTCTCTCTCTTCTTCCTTTCTCTGTTTTACGTAACGCTTCTACAAGAGTTCTTATCGATAATAATTATCAAATGAATGAAATATATAAATTTCATAAAATCTCTTTCTAAATGAAATCGTTGAAAACACAAACACACATACACACACACACACACACACAAACACATGTACATGTATATATAAAGTTCGTTTTTAAATACGGTGAGAGTGGTCTCGTACTAAAAAAGTAAAATCGAGAAAGACTTTCGACGTTCAAGAAATCGTCAATTCACTTTTGCAATCATCGAGCGTACGATCGGCAGCCCGGTATATATATATATATGTATATATATATATATATATATATACTACAGTCTACAGCTGATCCATACTCGATACCAACAACAAGACCGTAGAGAGACTATGGCAATTTTCTACTCTCGACATTCGTGCCGGTTGTCACTTACGTATGTACAGTCCGTGACAATAAGATCCTGTATTACATCTATATAGATGTACGTATATACATTGTATATATATATATATGTTTATGTATTCGTGTATATATTATTATTAGAAATTATATTACTTTATAGTGCGTAGATATATATATATATATATATATATATATATATATATATATATATAATTAGAATATTTAAAAAAAAAATATATGTATTTAAATAAATATATATTTGTATTATGATTTTTATTATATATTCTATATATACTATATATATATGTATTTATATATTAAATATAATATATAATTATAATAAATTAAATAAATATTTATATAATTATAAAAAATTAAATAAATTAAATATATTTTATACTATATAATTATTTTTCTCCTATAATATTAAGTTGGAAACTATGAAACGGGCGTTGAATGAAAATAAATAACTAAACAAAATGCCCGTTTCATAGTTTCCAACCTCATATATATATGTATATATAATAATGTAATATATATATACATACGTACATGTATATGTTTATATATATATATATATATATATATATATGTATATATATTACGTTCTTTATTTATTATAATGTCTAACGTAATAGAACGATGAAAAGGAAGACATATATAGATAGTAATATAATAATCTCAAAGAATAAACAAAAAAAAAATTGAAGAAGAAGAAGAAGAAGAAGAACAACAACAACAACAACAACAACAACAACGACAATAACAATAACAGCAACAATAAGAAAGAGAGAAAGAAACATCGGGAAAGATTAAAAAAAAAAGGGGAAAAAGAGAAGAAAAAAGGAAGGATAATAATAAAAGAGAAAAAAAGAAAAAGAAAAAGAAAAAGGAAAAGAAAAGGTAAAGAAAGGAAAGAGGAAAAAAAAAAAAAGATTTACTTTCAATCCTGTAGCATTGAGCTCACCAGTCTCCTCGTTTGATCTCACGTGGACCACCACGTGAACGTAGGTGGCTTTGGAACGGCCATTCTAAAAGTAGCAATCTCTCTCTCTCTCTTTCTCCCCTTCTCTCTCTCTTTTTCTCTTTCTCGTTCTCTCTCTCTCTTTCTGTCTCAGACACTGTCTTTGTCTCGGCCATTCTAAAAGTAGTTCTCTCTCTCTCTCTCTCTCTCTCTCTCTCTTTCTGTCTCAAACACTATCTATCTGTCTCACTCTCTCTCTCTCTCTGTCTCTCTTTACTTCATACTTCATCTCTCTCTTTCTGCTACGTACTATGCCTATTTCTTTTTAATTCATACATTGTCTATCTCTATCTATCTCTTTCTTTCTACCTCGTACTCTGTCTCTCTCTTTCTTTCTACCTGGTACTCTGTCTATCTCTTTCTTTCTACCTGGTACTCTGTCTATCTCTTTGTCTTTCTCTCCCTCTCTCTCTCTCTCCCTTTCTTATTCTTTCTCAGGATCTATCTCTATCTCTATCTATCTATCTATCTATCTCTCTCTCTCTCTCTCTCTCTCTCTTTTTCTTCCTCTATCTCTATCTCTATCTCTTTTCCGTTCGAAACGATTAGGGAATTATCTACGTTTGTGCACGTGTGTAACGTCACCTATATTACCGATTGAAAGTTAACCCGTTCAACGTTGCAGCAGCCCAAGCTGCAATGTACCGTCACGATCGTTATCTATCGAGTCACGCCATTAGAAACGAATAAATCGAGAATTCCGACTTTTTAAACTCTCAGGTAATATCGATATCTATGTTTCTTTTTTGCAATTAAATGTTAACGCTAATGTTATTTATTGTTATTTACGATTGTTATTATCTGGTGTTATTTTCGTATTTTTATTGTTCACTTCTCTAGTAATTTTTCTTTCTTCCTTTTCCTTCTTCTTTTTTTTTTTTTTTTTTTTCCCTTTTCTTTTCTTTTTCCCTACTTTTCGTTTTCATCTTCGTTATCGTTAATCGTTCTCTTTTTACATTTATCGACCTTCATTCTTGTGGATAAAATTTTCTTCAAAGAAAATCAGTTTTTTTTTTTTTTCTTTTTTTATGATTATCGCATAGAAAACGTTGACATTGTTATAGTGTGTATTTTTTTATTTATTTATTTATTTTATTATTATACTTTATGATTTCCATTTTTATGTTCTTTTTCTCTTGCTTTTTCTGAATAATTATAGGAAATAAATATCATTTTATTGATTAACTATGATAATATTAAACATTGTTACTCGGTTTAATTGTTATTATTTAAAATTATATTTATGACTTTTTAGTTTTTAGATTTTTGATTTTTATGATTAATTCATTTTTATTGATTAATGAAAGAAAATAATTGTCGCTTATGGTTAGCAATAAAAATTATTGACGTTTTATATAGTAAATATGTGTGTGTGTGTGTGTGTGTGTATTATTTTCGTTTCTTTTTTTTTATTTTCTCTTTTTTCTTTGAATTTCATTTTTCATGATTTATTTTTATGATGAATTAAAAAATAATGAACGTTATTTATGGTCAACCATAAAACAATATTAAGGTACATATTATTATTTCCTTCTTTTTTGTTCTTATGATTTTCATTTTCTATGAAGAATTAAGAAAAAATAAATGCCAATTATGGTTAGCCGTAAAAATTATTTATATATTTTTTTTTTATCTTTATGGTTGATTTGGATGGATAATAGAAAAAAAAGTATATATATATATATATCGTTATGGTTAACCATGAAAATATTGACTTTTATATATTATTATTATTATTATTATTATTATTATTATTATCATTTTATTTCTATAGGATTTTTATTTTTATGGATAACTAAAAAAAAACAAAAAAAGAAAAAAAGAAAAAAAAAGGAGAACAAATAATGAATATTATTTATGATTAATCATGAGATTGTTAAAATTTATTTATTAAAATTTCAGGTATTTTAACGTTTTCCTTTTTTTTTATTGCTTTTGTTTTTTTTTTTATGTATATATGTATATTTATTATTAAGGATTATATAATTAAATAATATATAAGAAATATATAATAATATACAAAAATATAAAAAGTAATTTAGTTCTAGTGTCGACCAAACAAAAAAAAAATAATAATAATAATGATAATAATAATAATGATGATGATGATGATGATGATGATAATAATTATAACAATAATAATAATAATAATGCCAATGATAATGATGATGATGATGATGATAATGATGGTGATGATGGTTATAATCATAATCATAATAATAATAATAATAATAATAATAATAATAATAATAATAATAATAATAATAATAATAATAATAATATTAGTAATAATAGTAATAGTAATAAATTTCGTAAAAAAAAAAGTTCAAACTTAATATAAAATATTATAATAAAATGCAATTATGAACTCTACGATCTACTTACCTAAATAAATGACAATTAGTAAAAGTGTATTATAAACGTTTTAAAAGCGCGCGAACTACTTTCGAATTTGAATTTGTGATCGCACGGTTACGAATAATTCATCGATCAAGTTTTTCTTTTTCTCTCTCTCTCTCTCTCTTTCTCTCTCTTTAACGTGATCCAAATTAATTTTCTTTTATTTGTCAATTACTATGATCAATCATGTAAACCTAACGACGATTTTGCAATTATTAATTAATAAATCCTTCATAAATCTATTTATAATCGATCGTGATAACTTAAAAAGAAAAAAAAAAACAACGAAAAAAAAATAAATAAATAAAAACAAAAAAAAAAAGGTAAAAAGGAAATGTTGGGCGGATCAAAAATTTTTCAATTGAAAGATTTCAAACTTGATTATTTCAAAAGTAGAGAAAGAAGATGAGATGGAAAAGAGAAGAGAAAAAAGAAGAAAAGAAAAAAAAGAAAACAGAAAAAATAGAAAAAAGAACGTAAAAATTAAAATCAAAAAGAAAAGAAAAAACCGAATAAAAGTAGAAATAAAACGAGAAGGAGAAAGAAAATGATTAAAAAAAAGAAAAACAAAAAAAAATAGAAAGATAAAAACGAAAGAATAAAAGTACAAGAAACAAATCTGCCTTTGTGTATGTGTGTGTGTGTGTGTGTGTGTGTAAAGAAAAAAAAATTAATTAAAAAAAAAAAAGAAAAAGAAAAGTAAAAAGAGAATAGACTCGAGAGAAACGTAGCGAAACAAAAAAAAAAGGAAAGAGAAAGAAAAATGAAAGAGATTGAAAATTGTGAAAAATCTTATATATTTATAAAGAATGAATTTACATGAAAAAGAAATCACACACACACACACACACACATACACAATGGTACAAAAATATATTATAAAAAATCAAACGAACAGTCACATATACGTATACATATAAATATATAAACTCTTAAAGTAGAATAATCGTAAGACATCCTCTATTGTTAAGTTGGAAACTATGAAACGAGCATTGAATGAAAATAAATAACTAAACAAAAACGCCCGTTTCATAGTTTCCAACCTAATATATAAGTATTAAGTTGGAAACTATGAAACGGGCGTTGAATGAAAATAAATAACTAAACAAAAACGCCCGTTTCATAGTTTCCAACTTAATATAAAGAAAAAATTAATTTATCTACAAAAAAACAATCACACACATACACAAACACACACACACATGAAATTACATACAAATGTAAAAGACAAACAGATAGTCACACACACACACACACACACACACACACATACACATACACATATACATAAATACATAAGTATACAAACTCTTAAAGAAGAATAATCTTAAGATAGAAACGAGAAGTTCATTCTGAACGATGTAATCTGAAAAGAGTATGCGAACAAGTTAGATAGATAAATAGATAGATAGATAGAGATAGAAAGATAAAGAGACAGAAAGGGAGACAGAGACAGAGACAGAGACAGAGACAGAAAGAGAGAGAGAGAGAGAGAGAGAGAGACGAATAACTCGTTTCGTTGCAAACGTGCTTTTGCTACATTTACCTTCGTCTTGTGTTGATACGGTGAAAGCTGATATTTTGTAACACTCCTGCCATTCCGTTCAGTTCCATTCCATTCCATTCCATTCCATTCCATTCCATTCGATTCGATTCTATTCCACTCGGTTCCATTCGATTCGTTTTGATACGATAGGATACGATACTTAGACGGTATCGCACGTTCCAACTGGCTATCCTAGCTCGTACCTCGTATTTACTTATTTACCTTTATTCGTTTCACTTCTCGTTGGATTTACAATCGAATAAGAAAAAGAAAGAGAGAGAGAGAGAGAGAGAGAGAGAGAGAGAGAGAGAGAGAGATCAAGTCCCGTGTAAAGACGAATGCATGCATGCCGGCAAAACACAATGCCAGGCGCACCCAGAATACATTTTTTTCTCTCTTCTTTTTTTTTTCTTTTTTTTTTTATCTTTTTCTCTCCCTCTCCCTCTCTCTCTCTCTCTCTCTCTCTCTCCCTCTTTTTCTCTATTTGTCTCTCGTTTATTTTCTTCCTTTTATTTTTTTCTTACATCTTTTTTTACCTTTTCTATTTTTGTTTTAAATCGCGTACGTTCATTCTTTGTTTCTGTCTCACTCCTTCTATGTGCATGTTACGTGTGTATGTGTGTATGTGTATGTGTGTGTTTGTTTGTTTGTTGTATATGTGAGCATATGTGTATAGAAGATCGCCATTTTTAATCCTTGGAAAAATTGAATCGCCATTGTTGTAAGCGTTCCTTCTTTTTTTTTTTTTTTTTTTTTTTTTTTCAATGATTGTGATAGGTTATGGAAACTTTTGATCTGATAAGAAAGGAAAAATGAAAAAAAAAAATGAAGAAAAATGAAAAAAAAAAAATGAAGAAAAATGAAAAAGAAGGAGAGGAAGAATTTTATGAAGAAGCATAAAAGTAGGAAAACTTATTTATTTCTTCTTTGCATCTCTCATATATAAAATAAATATATTTTTATCAATAAAAAAAATCTTTTAATAAATTTATTATCATTTTCTAACGAAGAAATTTTGATAAAGAACTTCGATCGTGTATTGGAATTTATTCTTTACAAAAAAAAAAAAAAAAAAACAAAACAAAACAAAACTAAAAAACAAAAGAAAAAGAAGAAAATAATGAGAAACAGATAGTAAATAGAAAAATTTGAAAGAATACGAGTATAAGAATTCTTTCGTTAGAAAACGAAAAAAAAATTAAAAGAAAAAAAAATTGAATGAAAATTGATCGAATAAAAAATGGCTGCCAATTACCAAGTGAAAAATTCAATATTTAATGAAATAACTTTATTCAAGAGCGTGATTCGAATATCCTCGAGTCGTCATTATCATCATCATCATCATCATCATCATCTTCATCTTCATCTTCATTTTTATCATCTTCGTAGTCATCGTCATACTCGTCGTATTTTCTTACAACGCAATCGTTTTAAAATCCT
>NC_140834.1:1557500-1562500 GCF_050613455.1 Vespa mandarinia | reverse complement strand
TAACTTTTTTTTTCTTTTTTTTTTAATGTTCATCATCAATGCGTTAATAATTTTGTTATTCATTAATAATAACGTTAACGTTAACGTTTATTGTTAACATGGGATATATCAGTTTATTATAAAAAAAATTAAGCTCTTTTTTATACTCGATTTTTCTTTTGAAAAATTTGCAAAATTTTATTTCCTCCATTCGAATAAATTATTTTTATTTGTTACGATATATTTATTATAAATATGGTGTCTAACTTGTGTGAAAATTCGTATGTGTCTCTTATTAATTGTTTTTTTTCCTTTTCTTTTTTTTTTTTTTTTTTTTTTTTTTTTAATGATAACAAAAATCCGAACGTTCAAATATTTTTTAATAATTTTAAACATTAATCTATCTTAACTTATTTTACTTATTATCAATATTAATGTTAATGTTTATCAAAAAATTGTGTCTCTCATTTGTTTTATAATAATAATAATAATAAAATAATAATAATAACAATAATAATAAAAATTTATTATCAATAATTCGTACGATCGAATTAAAATTTCATATAGAAAAAAAAAGAGAAAAGAAAAAGCGGAAAAATATATTTTTACTTTAAATTATTAACATTTAAATATCCCCACGAAATTTCACGCCATTTTGATAATATATTTCTTAATTAATAAAATCATTTTAACGATAAATTCTAATAATCGTCATATTGATTAATACAAAAAAAAAAAGAATGAATATCAGTTTCGACCTGCACTATAAATAAAAATACAATAAATAAATATTCATTTTGAAATTAATACGTTTGATCGTGTCCAAATTAATTATAACGTCATAATTAAAGTATCTCAATATTTATTTGTCGAATTAATAGAAAAATTAATATCCAAGATATGTTACATAATCAATTGAAATTAACTTATGTATTATTAAACCTTTTTAACGTCGTTAGAACATCAATTTTCTAATGATGTTTCGATCTAATAGGGCACACTGACGTACACGTGACTCTATTTTGTGTTAGAAAGTTGGCTAACCTTTTCTCGACCGGCTGATAATCGTCTTCGCACAAGGATTGCGCAAATAAACATCAAAGATTAATCGTCGACTATTTGACTTCATCTTCATCTTCATTTTCTTGTCGCATAGTTCGTAGATCATATTAACTATATAGGATTGCTCTTACAACTAATAATCGTTGCATATATTATGCAATATACAAAAGTCATTTACGCCAGTCTTATCTATGGGAAAATATGCACTATAATTACGTTATATATTTATAATAATTATACACACATACATACGTATATATTTTATTAATTCTTTTATATTATTCTTTCTCTATTTTTTTCTTTTTCTTTTTTTCATTTCTTTCTTTTTCGAAATTAAAAGAACGTATTCGAGAGACCGAAAAAATCGAGCATTAAATTCGAAGAAAAAAAAATCATGATAGAAGTGAATTGAACTCAATGAATTACAAATAATTATTCGAGTCTTAACAGTGCCTTTATTCTCTCTCTCTCTCTCTCTTTTCATTTGTAAGTCGTAACAATGCCTTTATTCTTTTTCTCTCTTTCTCTCCATTTATTAGTCTTAATAGTACCTTTATTTTCTCTTCATTTGTTAACATATTGTCTAACTAAATGTAATCACTGAAGGATAGTATTATTTTCAAGTCGTAACAACACCTTTATTCTCTCTCTCTCTCTCTCTCTTTTTATTCCTATGTCGTAACAGTACCTTTATTCTCTCTCTCTCTCTCTTTCTCTATCTACCTATTTATCTATCACTCTCTATCTCTTTATTTACGAGTTCTAACAGCACCTTTACATTTTCTTCATTTGTTAACATTATTTAAATAATAATAATTATTATCGAAGGGCAGTATTATTTTCAAGTCGTAACACTGCCTTTATTCTCTCTCTCTCTTTCTTTCTCTTTTTATTCGCATGTCGTAACAGCACCTTTATTATCTCTCTCTCTCTCTCTCTCTCTCTCTCTCTCTCTCTCTCTCTTTCCGTCGGTCATACTATTCCATTCTCGCGTGGGAATAATATCTTGTCTTTCATTATGGAAAATTCTTATCTCAGAAAGCTCGTTATATCAATAAATTCGCATAATTTATTTTAAAAGCGGGACCGACTTCTATTCGCCCCGCAAAAATGCTGCAACCTATAACTTCGACATTTTCCATCTTTATTTCAACTTTATTTTATTTAATTATCTATCATTCTCTCTCTCTCTCTCTCTCTCTCTCTCTCTCTCTCTCTCTCTTTCTTTCTTTTTTTTCCTTCTTCTTTTTCCTCTTCTTTTTCTACGTCTTCATCTTCGTCTTCTCACATCGACGAACAAGAGTTTACTATTGATTAGCGAGATAGAGATAGAGATAGAGAGAGAGAGAGAGAGAGAAAGAGAGAGACAACATATATTGGTTTTTTAAATACCAATAATCCTCGAACGGAAAAAAACATTCGACCATGAACCTTATTATAGTCGACGACGAGTCTAAACGTTTCGATTTAATTTTTTTCTTTTCTTTTCCTTTCTTTTTTTTTTCTTTTCTTTTTTCTTTTTTTTTCTTTTTTTTTTCTTTTTTCGTTTTACACGAACACTTATTTTGTCAACGATTCCTTTTTCTCATTTTTTTTCTTTATTAATTTTTTTTTTTTTATTACAATACGAACGTGTGATAATAACAATTATTATTATTATTATTATTATTATTATTATTATTATTATTATTATTATTATTATTATTATTATTATTATTATTATTATTATTATTACTATTATTATTATTATTAATAATAATACTATTATTATTTTTATCATTATGATTATTATTATCATCATCATAATCATCATCGTCATTAATATTATTATTATAATCATCATCATAATCATCATTAATATTATTGTTATTAATATTATTATTATTATTATTATTATTATTATTATTATTATTATTATTATTATTATTATTATTATTATTATTATTATTATTATTATTATTATTATTATTATTATTATTATTATTATTATTATTACTATCATTATTACACTCATTATTGTCTTCGAGAAGAAGCGATTTATTCTCCTTTCGCGTTTACATATTTTATTTTTACATTTTTTTTTCTTTTTCCCTTTTTTTTTCAAATCATCGAAGTGTCATAAAAAAATCGTTCTTTTTTCCTTCCTTTTTTTTTTTTTTTTTTTCTTTTTTTTTTACGTACGCCCGTAAATTTTTCATTCTCACCGGGTATTCAGGATAATATAATTATTCCGCATGTTTGTCAGTCCGTGAGAATGAAAGAATAAAGATGAAAAGAGAGAGATAGACAGATAGAGAGAAAAAGAGAAAGAGAGAGAAAGATTGTGAGAGAGAGAGAGAAAGGGGGTGGGGGAAAAAAAAGAAGGAAAAAGAATTGTCAAAAAATTCATTCTACGAAAAGAACGAGTTCTACGAACCTGATTGTATCTCAAGATTTCTGTTGAAAACATTTTGAAAGACGAGTAAACGACGTGACTATACGAAATAAATTATGATAATATTGTCGAGGAAAAAAAAACTATATATATATATATATTTGTCTGCGTTCGGCAGTCAAATTATTTTTAAATAAATCTTCACATTTCTCTCATTTTTTTCTTTCCTTTCGTTTATTCCTATTCTTTTCTTTTTCTTTTTTTTTTCTTTTGTTTTTCTTTTTTTTTTTTTTTTTTTTTCATTTTCTTTTCTTGCTTTCTCTCTTTCTCTTTTTTCTTCGTTTCTTTTCGTTCATTCCTTTTTCTCTTTTATCTTATTTTATATTATTTCATTTTATTCCTATTTATTTTTATTTAGTTTTATAATTTTTTTTTTTTTTTTTTTTTTTTTTTTTTTTTTTTTTTTTTTTTTTTAAATGTACACAAAACAAGAACAATTAGAATAATTATATCGGGTGTAAAACGAAAGAAATCGATTGGTCACATAATCGATAATCTTTATAATCGAGATACGATTTGGATGAGGTTCATTTGACAAAAAAAAAAAAAGACAAAAAATTAGTTAACCTAACGGAATCTCGATAATGTGAAAATAAATTTTTTTTTTTTTTTTTTTTCTTCGAATCATCCTAATAAATATTGAATTATATCTAATAACTTTTCGCTCGCTCTATAAATGTAAATAAAAATTCATTGTAAAGATATTTTTTATTTAACAGAACAATCTATATATATATATATATATATATATATATATATATATATATATAATTTAATTATAATTTAATTAAAACCATTTTATATGATGTATACATATGTATGTATATATATATATATATGTATGTATGTATATATTTATGTACGTATATATAAATATATATGTATGTATACTTGACATTTATAACATTTTAAATGTCGGACAACGTGAAGTATAATATAATCATGGCCGAAACGATTTCCGTACTCCTTGACAGAATATGCTTGGTTAAACGTTCGACAACAAGAATCTGGAAATTGCATCGTCAAGGTGACTAACTTATCACGGTAACTGTCATAAACATATACATATATTACATGCATTTAAATATATATATATATATATATATATATATATATATATATATATGTGTTACAGAAAAACTTCATTTAGATTTTTTAAATAATATTTTATTTTACTCTTGTCGTCGCCATTTTTCATTTTTCTCTTCAATATGCTAGTCAATACAATCTTTAATTAATTTTAATAATTTAATAATTTTCATAATTTAATAATTTTAATATAAATTATATATAAATTTATGTATATATATTATTATCATTATATATATATATATATATATATATATATATGTATATTCAGAGAGAGAGAGAGACAGTTATATATTCGATCGAAATAAAAATGAATGCATTTAGTTTTTCATTTAAATTTCATAGTTAGCTACTCGCGACACGTGCGTGACATAAAATCTTGTTTTAACGTGACTAGAGGAAAAAGAAAAAAAGAGATAGAGAGAGAGAGAGAGAG
>NC_140834.1:1520000-1552500 GCF_050613455.1 Vespa mandarinia | reverse complement strand
AGGGGAAGACGTTCTAAAATATTTTCGAAACCAGATATTAATCAGGAAGTGTATTGAATTTACCACACACACACACACACACACACACACATACACATACACACGCACACATATACACAGAGGAAGACATATGTACATACATAAATAATAGGAATTGACGTTTGATCTCGAGGACGTACTTACTTACAAACGATATTATATCATCTCGCGATGTGTTTGACGCGGTAGCTGAAAAAAATAAAAGAAATAAAAAAAAGAAAAAAAAAGAAATATTAGAAAAAAAAAATTAAAAAAGAAAAAAAAAAAAGAAAAAAACGAAAGAAAAAAAAACATGAAAGTATCGAACGAACGTCAGATTGAACGAACATTTGAAATAACGATCTCGATCGATCGTATTCTCCTTCCTATATCGTTCCTTTATTATTCAGGGCCACGTCATTGGTGTGTACATACCTGTCCTCGTTTAATACGATCGTATACCCTTCCTTGTCAATTATCCACATTCAGACAAATGAAACACGTTGGATCATCGTCAAGGATTTCCGTTTTCTCTATCTTTTTTTTCTTTCTTTCTTTCTTTCTTTCTTCTCTTTATTTTCTTTTCTTTTTTTTCTTCATTTTCTTTATTTTTTTCTTCGTCTTTTTTTTTATTAATTCTTTTTTCCTTTGTTCTTCATTAATTAAACAATTTTTAATTAAACAAATTTTGTTTTCTTTATTTTCTTTCTTTTTTTTTTTATTTTTATTTTTTTTATTTCTTTATTATTTTTCTTTTTTTTTTTTTCTTTTTTTTTTTTTTATTTCTGTTTGTCTCATTCGAACAACTTTTGACATAAATACAACGTTGGTCAAAAGAGAGAAAAAAAAAGTAATGGAAGTTCTTAAGATCGGATCGAAATTTTTTTTTTTTTTATGATCGATTCGATAAATCATTTATCATAGTTATGAGATATTTTTGGGATTATTTTCTTTTTTTTGTTTTTATTTTTCTTTTTTTAATTAATATATTTACGATATATTTGATAGCGTTTTATTCGAGGATAATTTTTAGGTTATGTAACGAATCAAACGTGATAGTCTTATGATAAATAAATAAAAATATATATATAGTTTTTGTATGTGTGTGTGTGTGTGTGTGTGTATTCGTCTAATGAAAGAAAGTTATTGATCTTTCTAATAGATTAAAAATTTTCATCCTACTTTCTTTTCTTGGTATATTTTTTTCTTTATCTTTTTTTTTTTCTTTTTTTTGAGACCGCAAATTTTTTTCGAATTATAACATATCTTTTAGGTTTGTGAAAAAAAATTCGTATGAATATTAAAAAGAACTATTTTTTTTTTTTTTTTTTTTTTTTTTTTATTAAATTAATGAATGAATAATAAATGAATGAATAAAAAATAATGAACTAGAATAAAAAATTTTTTAAATGCAAAAAAATTGATTATATATATATTTATATATATATATATATATATATATATATATATATATATATATATTTGATATTACTTATATAGTATTATAATTATTAATTATTTAATAATCTTTCAATTGGTTAATAAATAAATTTATAAATTTATAAATATCGTTACATTGATTATATAGTTACTACATAATAATTGAATATTTGATTATATACTATATATATTTAATTAAAATATATTTATTTATTATAATATATATATATATATATTTATTATTATATTCTATAACTCTTATTTCTCTGACTATAATATATAATAAATTACATATATTATATATTACATATGTAAGAATTAATATTATCATATTATTCATGGCATAGTCATATCTACACATCTACACATACATATATATGAATATAGAAACACATATAAAAAAAAAAATGAACAGTCATTCATTATATAGAATATATTAGTATTCGTATTATACAGAATTTTATAATACATTTTTATTATACTAACACACGTACATACTTATATACAATACACGTTTGTATGTGTAAGAAAGAAATGGAAAAGAAAAAAAATGAAAGAGAAAAAAAAAGGAAAAAAAAAAAAGAATAATAATAATATCACAAAACTCTCAATCATTGTACAATGTATTGCAATGATAGATCAATCGATCAATCGATCATTCTGATTGACATTATATTTCATTTATTTTTCTTTCTTTTCAATTTGTTTGCTTTTTTGTTTCCTTTTTCTCTTTTTTTTTTTTTTTTGTCTTTTATTTTTTTTAAGATTTTTTTTTCCTTTGCTCTTCTCTTCTCGTTCTTTTTTTATTTCTTTAAAAAAAAAAAAAAATGACACAGTATATATATGTGTATAATATTCAAGCTGTGAGATTACATATCTTTCTTTCGATATCTCGTTCGATCTATCGTTCGAGATAATGTTGTCCTTGATTTGACATTTCATTTATTTATTTATTTCTTTTTTTCTTTTTCTTTTTTTTTTTTTTTTACGAACACAGATTCGATATCAACTTTTTTGTAGCATTTGATCGAAGCTTTCTTTTTTTTTATTTTTTTTATTTTTTTTTCTATTATTGTCGACTGAATAATTAAAAAATCTTCAATAGTGTATGCGTATGTGTGTGTATGTTTTTTTTTTTAATAAAAAAAAAAAAAAAAAAAAAAAAAAATGAAAAGAATTATTATATAGTATTGCCATTCTTGAAATGATCTATATATTTAATATGAGCAAAATTTTTGTTTAATTATTAAATAATAATTAATAACATTATTTAATGAATATTTCTTAATTCATTCTAATAATAAATATTATTGGGATTGCTTTCTGTTTCTAATTTTGTTTTTTTTTTTATTTTTGTTTTCTTTTTTCTTTTTTTTTTTTTGGCTACTTCCCTTTTTTTACATTTTCTTATCTAATGTTATTCAAGTCTCTCGTACTTTCAATTTTCAATACTTTCAAGTTTTCTTCTTGTATTTTCTTACGAAATGCAATTCGACGAGAAGAAATTATTGCGAAGTTACACCATGATTCTCTCTCTCTCTCTCTCTCTCTCTCTCTCTCTCTCTCTCTCTTTCTCTAAGTTTCTTCAATAATTTCTACTTCTTTTTCTTTTCCCTTTTTTTTTTTCCATAGGAAGAACGAAAGTGAAACAACCTGTTGGCAATGGATTTCCTTTTTAATGAGAATATTTCCGTAACTTCGCTTTCATGTTTCTTACGATGTGTATAACACACACAATATACACACAACAAACACACAACATACACACCAAGACACGTATAAAAATCACATATAAACGCACACATACAACATACACATCTAAGACGTATATACTAAGGGGGTACACACAGATAACACATGTATATACAAAGAGACACACACAATCACACGCATACAAAGATGCACACGTTTATGTACATATATATATATATATATATATATTTATTTTGTTGATTATTGTATTATTTACTTTTCTTTTTTCTTTTTTTTTCTTTTTCTTTTTCTTTTTTTTCTTTTTTTTCTTTTCCTTTTTCTTTTTTTTTCTTGTTGATAAATTTATTGTATTTGTAATTATTAGTATTTATTTGACTTGTAATTTATAGTATTTATTATTATAATTATAAAATGATAATTTTTGAAATATAATCAGCGTTACATATTTACTGATTAGTATAAAAGTTATTAATAAATCGTTTTTCGAATTTGTTCGTATTTATGAAAAAAATTGACTGGTTTCTTGTGAATATTCGTCGTTGAACCCTCTACCCTCTTATCAACCGCAATCACATTAATTTTCTATAAATATTAACCATAACGGGCGTCCTGTCATCATTCTGTCAACGGACCAATAATTATTTTACATTTTCACTGAAGTCGATTTTCTATTATGACCGACAATATGGCGGTAGAATCATGGCCGTACCAAATTTGTAACAAACTCATTTCTATGATCTATCTCAATGTTAATAATCTAACTCAGGTTTAAGATATTAGTTCTTTTTTTTTATATATATTCTTCTTTCTTTTTTCTTTTTACTTTTTTAATTTTTTATTTAATTTTTTTTTTTACCATCGTCTCTCTCTCTCTCTCTCTCTCTCCCTCTTAGTTATTTTCTTTTTTTTTTCTTTCTTTCCTTTTTTCGTTGATTTTTCGAAAAAGTACACGAGTTTATTTTTTGTTTTTTTTTTTTTTTCTTTTTAGAAACATCTTCTTATTTTCTTTTCGCTTAACAATTTTTTCCTTTTTCTTATTCCTCTTTCATTTATTTTTCGTACTCGTGAATTATTATATGATCCGAATATTTTTCGATTATACGATCTGTTTTATCTGAACAATTATTTCTTATGATAAATAAATAAATAAAATTATATATATATATATATATATATATATGTATATATATATATATTAATTATTTTAATTATATATAATTTTTTTGTGTCCATAATCAAAAAAAAAAAAGAAAAGAAAAGGAGAAAAAAGAGAAAAAACAGGAAAATAAATCGAGGTTATGGAGTTGTTGCAAATAAAAAAAAAAAAAAAAAAAAAAAAAAATAATAATATACCGAAAAAAAAAGGTTCAATTTAATTTTTTTATCCGTGATATTTAATCGAAACTTGAAATACTGGAAGCTTTAATAATAATTAATTGACTAAACCTAGTGGACATATACTTTGCTAACGCAAAAAAAAAACGTCATGTCATTTATATTGAAGATTATCATATTAATGTTAATATTACGATCGACGTAGATCTCTAACTTGATCCTTCAACGAATACGATCGAAACGGAAGCCATTTTTCTTCTTTGTAACGACTCAACTGATATTCAGATGATATTTTTTTCTTTCTTTTTCTTTTTTTTATTTCTTTATTTTTTTTTATTTTTTTTTTTATTTTTTTTTATTTCTTTTTTCTATCCGCGTTTTTTCTTCTTCTTCTTCCTCTACATCTCTTTTCTCATCTATTTTAATTTTTTCCTCTTCTTCATCATCTTTTTTTTTCTTCTCCTTCTTCTTCTTCCAAATATTTTATTAACGATGCAGATAAATTCTACGATGCCTTTGTATCGTTTTATTTATTTGAAAACATTTATAATAAATTTAATAAAGTCAATAAAGTCGTTTAAAATAATATTTTAGAATGAGTATAAATTTTTTTATATATATATGTAAGGATTTACATACAAGTGTTCTCTTTTTTCGATTCTTTTTTCCTTATATATACACACATATATATATATATATAAATATGTATTTATTTATTTATTTAATTATTTATTTATATAAAAAATTTGATTTAATATTTTTCATATAATTTAAATTTAAATTTATATAAATATATTTATATAAATATATATATATATATATATATATATATATATATATATATGTAAATATTATATGTTGATAAAAATAATAAAGTAAAGTAATGGAGAATTATATTAATTTAAATTGGAAATATATTAAAAAGTATTAAAATAATTTTTGATAACAATTATTAACATGGTTATTACAAGATTATTAACAAAATTAAAGGAAATTAAATTTAATTTAAAAAATAAAAAAAGAATTTTAATATTTCTTCTCAATAAATATACCAACCTAATAGGTGAGAAAGAGAGAGAGAAAGAATAGTAATAGAATAATATATATATATATATCACATTTTATAATTTAGATCAAGATTACTCTAATCATTCTAATTTAATTTATGTGAAAAATTTCTATATGTTTGATTCAATATAAAAAATAAATATTATGATAATATTAGAATAAATTTCGTTTATAAAATATTATACTCAAATATATTAATTATATATAGAATATATATTTTATAATAATATAATAAATATAAATTCATAATCTAGATTTATATATATATATATATATTTTTTTTTTTTTTTATTCAATCAAAATAATACTCATAATATGTATTAACAAATCAAGAAATATATTGATCATATAATAATAATTATGTATCTTTTTATCTGATGTTTCATGATGACTACGAAATATGGGGATTAGCTTTCCCTTTGTGAAAACGTAGAAAAAGTATTTATTAGTTAAATTTATATCTTAGAATGGGATCGTGAATAGAATAGAATGAAAGGTACCGGCATTCGTGGGAGTTGAGGTTATGTCTTCTTTCTTTCATTTTCTTTTTCTCTTCGTTTCTTTTTTCATTCCTTTTTCCTTCATCTTCTACTATTACTTTTTTTTTTTTTTCTTTTTCTTCTGATGGCCTCGATAAACTACAAATCACGACTTTCCTTTCGTTGAAGGAAGGTCGAGCGTATTACTCCACCTACCACGACATCAAAATTGTATTAGAAATTAGAGAACAATGCCTCTATCTCTATCTTTCTTTCTATCTATCTATCTATTTATCTATTTATCTCTCTCTTTCTCTCTCTCTTTCTTTCTATCTCACTCTCACTCTTTGTGTTATTTCATTTTTTTTGTTTTTGTTTTTATTTTGATTTTTGCTCCTTCATTTCGAATACCGAACAAAATGGCTGCGATCGCCATTGAACGAAATAATTTTTTTATTTCAATACTTTCAAGAACGAAATTTTTGTTTCTCTTTGTTTTTTTTTTTCATTTTCTGCGTACTTTTTTTTTCTTTTTTTTTCTTTTTTTTTTTTTAATACATTAACAAACACACACAGAACTAAACAGATATGGACACACGTATGTCATTTCTAATGAAAGAATTTTTTTTTGAAATTGTAAAGTTGTGAATGTGTTTATTTACTTTTTGAAAATATATATACATATATATGTATACTGTATATATATATATATTTTTATTATATATTTTATATTTTATATTTTCAGTGAATATATATGTATATATATATATTTTTTTTTCGTTTTGTTTTGAAATATATATACATATATTTTTAATTTTATTTTTGTATTTAAATATAAATTGTATGTATGTATATATATATGTATATATATATATATATATATATATATATACATATATATTATTAATGTACTCATGATATTTATATTTATTTATTTATTCATTAATTTATTTATTTATTTATTTATTTATTTATTTATTTATTTATTTATTTCTTCATTTATTCTATTATCCATTCATTCTATTCTTTATTTATGTATTTATTTTTTTATTCATTAATTTATTTCCTCATTTATTAATTTCTTTATGCATGCATTTATCTTTTTATTTATTTTTTTTTTGTATATTCCTTTACTTATTACTTATTTATTTATTTATTTTTTTTTTATTCCTTTACTTATTTCTTATTTATTTATTTCTTTATTTATTTATTTATTTATTTATTTATTTATTTATTTATTTACAAATATCCTCACTTCTTCGCTTCCCCTATTCTTCGCTTCTTCTATTATTCATTTAATTATCTATCAAATTATTTATTTATTTACTTATTTATTTACTCATATATATATATATATATATATAAAATTGTTTATTTATTTATTTATTTATTTATTTATTTATTTAATTTTTCTAATCATTTTTGTTTCAGCGACGTGACGCGGCCAATCGGGAATATTTTCACGCAAAATGATTCGCGCCCTTGTCCTTCTCTGCATGGCCGTTCTACCACTCGTACGATGCCACAAGGTAAGAATATAGAAACATACACACACACACAAACAAACAAACAAATAAACAAATACAGACATATACATATACACGTAAATAGATAGATAAATTGATATATACGTTCAAGGTCAAAATTATTCCATGCAATTACACACATCTTCTACTTAGTCTTCTACGTCTTCTTTGTCATATTCTACAAGATTTTTTTTCGTATATGATGAGATATATAAAGAGCGTTAATATATGTTGCTCGTTAAATCTTCGTTATATTAAAAATAAATATGGCAGAAGGGAAAACTAACGGACATTATTTAATTGTCATGAATTTAATTTACTATGAAGTTATCATTTTCCTGTTACTCTACGATCTCGTCATCATCTATCCATTAATCATAATTATTATTTTTATTTATTTTGTCGTTTTATAGTATTCATCAAGATAATGGAAACGTTCGTTTCTGCGATTGTATACGCGCGCATGCGTGTATGTCTGTTTTTTAATGTTCGTTTGTGTATATACGTGTGTTTTAATGTTTCGTTAATAGGAAAAAAGAAAAAATTATAATAATAATAATAATGATAATAATGATAATAATTTCGAAAGTCATAACGTTTGGAAAATGTTTTTCTTTTAATATTCGTATATTGGGATTTGATTAGAAAAAAAAAAATTAATAATAATTTTAAACAAGATATGTATATATATATATATATATATATATATATATATGTAATATATTATTGATAAATATTATGAGAAATGTGAAATTTATAATAAAAGAATTTAAATAAAAAAAATTTTTTTCTTCATCGTATTTTTTTTTTATTTCTTTTCTTTTACTTTTCCTTTGATTTAAAAATAATCGAAGAATATTTTTAAAAGTAAAAAATTTATAATAGGAATTTTTTCGTTTATTTTTGTTTTTCTTTTTTTTTTTGTTTTTTCTTTTAATTTTAAAATAAAATTCAAATATATCAATATTTAATTTTACGATACATGTATATAGTATTTAAAAAATATGAATTTATAATAATCGACGAATGTAAAAAAAAATTTTTTTCTATTTAAATTTTTTCGTCGTTTACTTTTTAACTTTTTTCTTTTCAATTTTATAATAACAAACTTAAAATATATAAAAAAAAAATATATATATATATATACATTTAAAAAATTTTTTAAATAACAAAATTAAAATATATTAAAAAGAAATACATATAAATTTTTACATATTAAAAATGAATTGGAATTTGTAATCCAATCATTTATTTTCTTTTTCTCTCATATATTTAAATTCACCATTTTTCTTTACACATACACTAGCCATTTTTCTTTTTCACACATACATGATTTTTTCTTTTGTTTCGACACTTATGGTACCGCCATTTTTTTTCCAAATCTTAAGTACCCAACTATTTTTTTATTTCCATATCTACGTTCGCCATTTTTGTTTCAAGCAAATGCGCTCGCCATTTTTTTTTTCTTTCATACGTACCGGTTTGCGCCATTTCTTTTTTTTTTTTCATACGTATCGGCTTGCGCCATTTTTTTTCGCGTCTCCGTTTTGTTCTCTTTTTTCTTTTTTTTATTTAACCCCATAAAATAATTTTCTTTACACATACACTAGTCATTTTTCTTTTTCACACATACACCATTTTTTCTTTTGCTTCGACACTTATGGTACCGCCATTTTTTTTCCAAATCTTAAGTACCCCACTATTTTTTTATTTCCATATCTACGTTCGCCATTTTTGTTTCAAGCAAATGCGCTCGCCATTTTTTTTTTCTTTCATACGTACCGGTTTGCGCCATTTTTTTTTTCATACGTATCGGCTTGCGCCATTTTTTTTTTCATACGTATCGGCTTGCGCCATTTTTTTTCGCGTCTCCGTTTTGTTCTCTTTTTTCTTTTTTTTTTTTTTTTTTATTTAACCCCATAAAATAATTTACAATTTGTCTATACAAACATACACACACACACACACACATATACGGAATGACTATAAAAGTCGTTTCTAATTAATCGTCAAGGTCTGTTGTATCTAATCGTTAAAGAACGTTACAGTAAGTAGAAATCAAGCATTCAATTAACGTTTGGCGTACATTACATTACTAAGGTCGATCACTTTCACTCATTATGGTGGAAAGAGAAGTGGTCGGGAGGGGGGGGGGGAGGTCGAGGCGTTTGGTAAGTTCGAAACGCCAACAGTCTCTTTGCGGGACCATAAAATCGCCATTCTAATTTTCTACCTTATAAGAAAGAACATAATGATTAATTTTATGAGTACTTTTTTAAATAATTTCAAAATAACTCATACATATCTAAATATTGTTTTTTGTTGTTTCATTTAATTTGTATTTTTTATCTTTTCATTTTTAACTTTTCTTTCAGTTTTTTTTTTTTTTTTAATTTTTATCTTTTATCTTCGTATTCTTAATTTTTCTCATCTTCTTAATCCTCAATTTTTGTCTTCCTTTTCTGATTTTTAATTTGTACTTTTTCATTTTTCATTTTTAATCATCGTCAAAATTGAGACCGCTAAAAAAGGATGTTCTTTTTCCTTTTTCTTTGTTTTTTTTTTTTCTTTCTTTTTCTTCGATTTTCATCAGACATAATTATGAATTAAATTTCCCTTTAACTTCGAATAATTTATTAATTAAATTTTTCTACGATTAATTACGATTTATTGAGTAAATTAAAGTTTTCTTTGGGAAAAGAAGGATTTCTTTTTCTTTTTTTTTTTTTTTTTCAAAAAGATAGAAGTTTTACTTCGAAAGAATTTTTGATTTGTTACGCTTTAAAATTGAAGTTTCTTTTCTTTTTTTTCTTTTTCTAGAAATGATTTTTTTTTTTTTTAAAGAACTAAAGTTTTCACTGAGAAAAGAATTTTCAAAGGGTTATTTTCTTTTTCATTTATTTATTTTTTTTTTGTCTTTTTATTTTGTTAACAATTTTTTTTATAAATTACGTTTGAGAATTAGTTTCATTTTTTTTCTTTTTATCTTCCAAATACGAATTTAAAGAGGTAAGAATTATTAAGATTTACGATAGGATAAATTTTTTCCCTTTCGAATGTTATGCGTATTAAAAATTAAAACTATGCCAGAAGAATGATATTTAATGGATTCAAATAATTTAAATCAAGTTTTAAACGACGTAAAAGCAATTCTTAAAAATTTCATTTTTCAAACGTACAACTCGATCTGTACTAGTAATTTTTTTTTAATAAACTAAACTATTGTCTGAGAGAATTTAAAGAAAAAAGAAAAAAAGAAAAAAAAAAGAAAAAGAAAAAAAGAGAAAATAAAAAGAAAAATGAAAAATAAAATAAAATAAAAATAAAATAAAAGAAAATAAAATAAAATCAGACGAAAAAAAACTCTGCATCGAAAAAAAAAACTGGATCCGTAAAAAAATAAAACTGTATAATCTGTAAGAACAAAGATATTTATAATAAATTAAAAAAAAAAAATTTCTAACGCTAAAGTTTTCCTTCGAACGAGAACCCTAATAGAAAATAAAATTAAATTAAATTAAATGAAATAAAATAAAATTAAATTAAATAAAATTAAATAAAATAAAATAAAATAAAATAAAATAAAATTATATTATATTAAATTAAATAAAATAAAATAAAATTAAATTAAATTAAATTAAATTAAATTAAATTAAAAAAAAAAAAAAGAAAAAAGAAAAAAAAAGGAAGGAAAAAACGTCGTCGCTAAGAAGGAAACGAAAAAAAGAAGGGGAAGGGGGAGAAGGAGGAAAAGAAAAAACAAAAAGTGAAAAATAAAAAGAGAAGAAAAAAGAGAGAAAAAGAAAGAAAAGGGAAGGAGAAAAAAAGAAGAAGAAGAAGAAGAAGGAGAAGAAGAAGAAGAGGAAGTAGAAGAAAAAGAAAAAGAAACGAATACCATTGACCCCGGACAATACTCGAAACTAATGAAAAAGTATAATATAGTACTTCCTTATGACGAGCACGTAACTATATCTTTTACTATATCGAATAATCGGCATAAAAGGAAAGGAACAACACAGTAATAATTTTTAAAGTTGACGAGAAGCGTCTACTACGACTACTACGACTACTACTACTACTACTATTTACCATTACTGCTACTAAAAAATTACTACTGAAAAAAAAGTAATAAAATAAATCCGCAATAAAATGATCGTATCGTCACGTAGATCACGATCTCGTACGATCGTTCGTATAAACTTAGATTTAACTTACGTAAGTTATATATCGTTAAAAAAAAATTTATAGATTATCATCTCTACTTCCGACAATACACCGTTAAATATGTTCTTATTAATAACGATATTATTATAAATAGATGTTAGATATTTAATCGTTGTATACGTATATATGTGTATATGTGCATTTGTTATGTGTAAATAATTTTTATCAAATAATTGCTTCATTAAGAAGAGTGTATTTCTGTAATATATTTTTTTTATATTTTTTTTTATATCAAGTAATTGGTTTATTCAAGTTATGTGTATGTGTGTATGTACGTGTGTGTGTATGTGTGAGTGTGTGTGTGTGTGTGTGTGTGTGTGTATGTTTTGGGTGGGTGTAAATGTTCTTGTATCAAGTAATTAATTTATTCAATTTAATTGCAGATATTAATTAAAAATATTAATGGACAATATTAATCGATATAATTAATTGATATATTTAATTTAAATGATAATAGAATTGATTTTTTTCATTGATACTTTTCTTCGAAATAAATATGCAATATTATATATTAAAATAAATATAATATATATATATATATATATATTCCTTTTTTTGTATTGTCTTCTCTTTTTAAATAATAACTTAAGATGTCGTACTTATTTTAATTTCAATTTTATTACTAATATTAATATGTATATATATATATATATATATATATATATATATATATATATTATGTTTTTATTTATTTTACTTTTAAAAGAATATGTTAATAATTTTTCAGAAATTGTTTTTAAAAAAAATATAAATATTTTTCTAGAAAATTTTTTTTTTTCGTATTAATATTTATTAATTAATTAATTAATAACAAAATAGTAATAATATAATTTCATATAATAACAATAATGTAATAATAATATTAAATAATTTATTATTGATTAATCTTTTTTCTTTTTTTTTTTTTTTTTTTTTTTTTTTTTTTTTTTTTTTTTTAATATTTTAAAACATCATTCTTTTCTAATTTCAATTGTATTACTTAATATTAAAGTATTTGTCATAAAATTATTTTTAAAAAATATTAATATTTTAAAATATATTAATATTATTAATTATACATTTATATATATATATATATATATATATATTATTATTATTATTATTATTATTATTATTATTATTATTATTATTACAAATATTAACACATTTTATACGAATAATTTTATCAAATAATATTTGAATACTTAAGAAGAAAAAAAAATCATTTTCAAAAGATACATCAACATTAGTAATAAAATATTTCAATTTTTTCGTATTATATTATTTCCATTTATATATATATATAATATATACATATATATAAATTTATTATATTATATTATATTATATTATATAAATATAATTTATATATTATACAATCTTCATCATATTATATAAATTTATATATAATATATATATATATATATATATATATATATATATACATATATATGTATACATATATATATTATAAATAATGAACTTTTGAAAGAGACTGTATATTTAAAAATCGTTACACATTCTTAATCGGATATTACCAAAGTCGCGAGAGCGATTTGAAATATAAATCATAACCGTGGAAAAACACGGTCTAATCGCGTACTTTTAATCTCGTGGGAATGGTTTTGAAGAGATAGAAAATGAAACGACGACGACGAAAAGAAAAAAAAAAAAAAAACAAACAAAAGAAAAGAAAAGCAAAGAAACGAAAAGAAAAAGAAAACAGGAAAGAAGTAAAGAGGAGGAAAAAGAAAAAAAGAAAAAAAAAGGAGAAAGAAAGAAAGAAAGAAAAAAAAAAGAAAAAAGAATATGTTTTAACGCAGGACAAAACGAGACGACAGAGAGAGAGAGAGAGAGAGAGAGAGAGAGAGAAAGAGAGAAAGAGTATAATAACGGAAAGAACAAAATTGCGACAGTACCGGTTTCAAAGGGTTCCCCACATTTTTACATCATTTACATAATCGAAGAGTCCAATCGCGTCACGGACTATGAATACTGCGAAATATATTGTTGTTCCTTATTTCAATCATTTTACATTGCCATTATTATACTTCATTCTTACTAAATATTTCTTTAATACTTTGTTTCCTTTTTTTCTATATTTTCTCTCTCTCTCTCTCTCTCTCTCTTTTCTTTCTTTTTTTTTTCTTCCCTTTCCCCTCTTTCGTACTTCCACTTTTCTTCAATTCATTTTTTTCTTCTTCTCAATTCTTCATTTTTCTTTCATTCCTTTTTTTTAATTCTTCCCCTTTTTCCTTCGTTGTTTCTTTCTTTGTTTTTTTTTCATTTTATAATTCTTCATTTTTTTCGTTCCTTTTTGTTTTTTTTTTTTCCTTCGCTTTTTTCTCCTTTTTTATTTATATCAACCATTGCCCCTGCTCTCCGCACCCCCCCCCAACCCCACTGTCACTCGTATAATTCCACGCTTTCTCGCTCAATCGCGCGCCATTTTTCTTTTCTTTCTTCTGTTTTTTTTTCTTCCTTTTTTTTCTCTCTCTCTCTTTTTTCTTTTTTTTTTTTTTTCTTTCATCACTCGACATTTATCACGGTACGCTAACCTCAAAATATAATATTTATGAGAAATCGTTCCGTGTTACTTATTGCGGTTTATCGTTTATCCTAATGCAACATGAACGAAAATTATTCGTTTATTTTTTTTTCTTCTTCTTCTTCTTCTTCTTCTTCTTTTATTACTTACATTGACAAATAATATTTGGAAATTACTCTTTGGACATTTCTTTTTCTGATAATTGTCCTTTCATGATTATCTTATAATTAAAATAAATATAAAAGTTAATTAATTATTTTCGATTAAACGAAAAGATTTGCTCTTTATCATTCGAAAAATATAATCGTCGATAAATTTCTAAATATTGTCATGGAGAAAGGAAAAAAAGAAAACGAGAATTAATTCGACTGATCTTCGACGTTGTTCGCCATCTTGAAAGCAAAAAATTGAAAGAAGAAGATCTTTTCATTTTCATTATATATAAAAAAAAAAAAAGAAAGAAAAAATTCATCAAGAAATTTCTTTTCATTGACCAAAAAGAAAAAAGAATTACCTTCGATTGACCCTTGACCTTAACTCGCCATTTTGAAAAATCATCGATCCGTACTAATGGTTCTACGCAATCATTAAAAAAGAAAACAGGAAATATCTTTAAACTTTTATCATAAAAAAAGAAATAAATAAAAAAAAAAGGAATATTTTCAATCGAGCCTCGACCTTGACCCGGCATCTTGAAAAATCATCGATCCGTACTGATGGTTCTACAACCATTAAAAAAAAAAAAAAAAGAAATAGATAACAGGAAATATCTTTTCACTTTTATCATTAAAAAAAAAAAAAAAGGAAAAAAAATTACCTTCGATGGAACCTCGTCCTTGACCCGCCATTTTGAAAAATCATCGATCCGTACTGGTGGTTCTACAATCATTGAAAAAGAAAAAAAGAAAACGAAAACAGGAAATATCTTTATATTTTTATTACAAAAAAAAAAGAAATACCTTCGATCGACCCTCGACCTTAATCCGCCATCTTGAAAAATCATCGATCCGTACTGATGGTTCTACAACCATTAAAAAAAAAAAAAAAAAAGAAATAGAAAACAGGAAATATCTTTTCACTTTTATCATTAAAAAAAAAAAAAAGAAAAAAAATTACCTTCGATGGAACCTCGTCCTTGACCCGCCATTTTGAAAAATCATCGATCCGTACTGGTGGTTCTACAATCATTGAAAAAGAAAAAAAGAAAACGAAAACAGGAAGTATCCTTATATTTTTATTATAAAAAAAAAAAAAGAAAAAAAAAATAAAAAAAAAGAAATACCTTCGATCGACCCTCGACCTTAATCCGCCATCTTGAAAAATCATCGAACCGTCACCGACGACTCACGTAAAAAAAAAAATCTGTTTCTGTTTCAGATTCACGAGCATATGACAAGGGAGGAGATGTTATCGGTGTTTCACACGGGACACGAGTCTGGTAATGATGACATAAAAAAGCAAAAAGAAAAAAAAAAAAAGGAAAAAATGAAAAGAAAAAAAAGGAAGAAAAAGAAAAAGGGGAAAAAACCGTAATAATAATAATAATAATAATAATAATAATAATAAATAATGATGATGATGATGATAATGATGATGTGCAGTTAGAGAGAAGGAAGATGTCTTCCTTGTTCTAAAACTTTGTTTTTTTTTTTTTTTTCGTTCCTTTTTCTTCTTCTTTTTTTCTACCTTTTTTTTTCTCCTTCCTTCCGCGATGAAAGTGATGATTAATGAATCTCGATGGTACTTATACAAACGTTCAGGCCCGTACTTATACTTTCGCAGTGCCCCAAACGTACGATTTTGTCGGATCCAACATTTTTATGATGTATTTTATTTTTTAATGTTCTAGAGATTATTTTTCTGTTTTTTTTTTCCCCTTTAGTTTCTCTTTTTTTTATTTTTTCCTTTATTTCTTTTTTTTTTCTTTTTTTTTTCCCCTCTATATCGTCACTCGTGAAAGTAAATCAGCAGGTGTTCGTCAAAAAAAAAAAAAAAGGAAAAGCAAGAGAGAAACATTAATAAACACAAAAAAAAAATTTGAAACAAAATCCAAAAGAAAAGAAGGAAAAAGATGAGAAGATAAAGAAGAAAAATAAAGAAGGAAAAAAAAGAAAAGAACATGAAATGACTGAAAGAGAAATAAAAACGTAAAAAAGGAAGACGAAGAAAAGGAAAATGGAATAACCAAAAAAAAAAATGAAAAAAGAAAAATAAAAAAGGAGAAGAAAAAGAGAAAGAAAAAAATAATTCCAAACAAAAAAAAAATGATTTCCTCTTTCTATTTTTCTTTTTTCCTTTCATATTTTGCTTATATATATATATATATATATATACGTATAGTTTTTTTTGGAGAGAGGGAGGTAGCAATTATTTTAAGATAGCGATTAAAGTATTTTACGATTGATACGTCCCTGCGAACGTAGACGAAGCAAATGATCATCATTTTTCGAATGATCTCTCGATCTTTCTTATTAAGAATTCTTTTTCCTTCTTTTTTTTCTTTTTTTTTTTTTTCTTCTTTCTTTTTGACTATCGCGCTATCGTCCGATACAAATTCACCGTTGTGATTCATTGGCCAATGAATATTTATGTAGTATCATCTCTCTCCCTCTCTCTCTCTTTCTCTCTCTCTCTCTCTCTCTCTCTCTCTCTCTATAATAAACACACACATATATATATATATATATATATATATAGCAAATTTTTTTTCGAATTATACTGTAATGGATTTCTAATAAGGAGTCAAAAATGTCGAATGTAGAAAAAGAAGAAGAAAAACAAAACTAGAAAGAAAAAAGAAAAAAGAAAAAAGAAAAAAGAATGAGCAGTGAGAAAGAGTGAGAGATAGAGAGAGAGAGAGAGAGAGAGAGAGAGAGAGAGATAAAAACGAAAAAATAAATAAAGAAAGAAGAGGAAGAGGAATAAGAAGAAGAAAAAGGAAAGATAAATAAAGATTAAAAAAACAAAAAAAAGGAAAATAAATAAAGGAGAAGATGAAAAAGAAATATGTCGCCGATGTTGACATACTCTCGAGGATGATTAATTATACTCCGTTTAACTACTCGACGCGCAATTTGTTGTTGTTGTTGTTGTTGTTGTTGTTAGTTTCTTTTTCTTTCCTTTTTTTTCTCTCCTTTCTCTTTTCAATATCCCGATCCTTATGAATTAATTTTTTCTTCAATTCTTCCAACAGATTAATGTTTATATTTATTTCATTTTTGTTTTGTTTTTCTTTTAGCTCGTATTTCTATTTCTTTTTCGTTCTTTTTTTCTCGTTTTTTTTTCTTTTTTTCTTTTTTTTTTTTTTTTTGGAAATATCTCATTCCCGATCAATTAATTCTTCACTTTATTCTGATAGATTAATGTTTATTTTTTTTTCATTTTTTTTTTTTTGTTTTTTTTTGTTTCTTGTTCTTTTTCTTTTCTTGTCAGACGTAATAGTTTTTCTATTTTTTTCTTCCTTTCCGGAGATATAAAGGAATGTGATTATTATGTTGCTGTTCGATTTATTTTTTAGAAATAATAATTTTTTAAATAAGAATAAATATATATATATATATATTTCAATATTGTAATTGCAATAATAATAATAATAATATAAATTAAAATAATATATACATTAATATATAGTTATAATATTTAAATATATATATATTTATATATATATTTATTATTTTAACTTGTTATTATATATTTATATTTATATATAATTAATATATAATTATAATATTTAAATATCTTTTCAAATATATTTTTATATATATTTTTTAAATATATATATATAGATATTTAAACTATTCCATTTATTTATTATATATTTATATATATTTCTATTATATATTATATATATTTATATTTATATATAATTAATATATAATTATAATATTTAAATATCTACTTTTCAAATATATTTTTATATATATTTTTTAAATTATATATATATATATATATATATATATATATATATATAGTTATTTAAACTATTCCATTTATTTATTATATATTTATATATATTTCTATTATATATTATATATATTTATATTTATATATAATTAATATATAATTATAATATTTAAATATCTACTTTTCAAATATATTTTTATATATATTTTTTAAATTATATATATATATATATATATATATATATATAGTTATTTAAACTATTCCATTTATTTATTATATATTTATATTTATATGTAATCAACAAATGATTATAATATTTACATATATATTTTTTAAATATCTTTCTATATATTTTTTTTAAATATAAATATATATATATATTTATATATATATATATATATATAAACTGTTCCATTTATTTATTATATATTTTTATTTATATATAATTATTATATAATTATAATATTTAAATATATACTTTTCAAATATATTTTTATATATATTTTTTAAATATGTTTCTATACATTTTTTTTAAATATATATATATATATAAACTGTTCCATTTGTTTATTATATATCTACATTTATACATTTATATATTTATATATTTATATATTTATATATATATATATATATGTTTATAAAATTATTTTCAGTACCCTCGTATGAAATCGTGCCAGTATTGCACTCGGTGAATAAAAGAAGTTCTGAAAAAAAAACGGAGATACATTTGAAGGCATTTGGTAGCGATATTAATCTGACATTGAAACCAACGAGAGGATTATTGTCGCCTAATCAGTTGCCAATGTGGACCGTAACAAAGAACGATTCTCATCCTGATGGTCTTCGTTACGAGCGCGTATTGGAAGTAAGTTGTAATTATTATTTCTTGTCTTTTATTTTTCCTCGTTCTTCTTTCTTTTTCTTCTTTTTTTTTCTTTTTTCTTTAATTATTCTTTTTTTTTTCCTTCTAAATTAACAATTTGTTAATCATCTTCCTTTGTTTTACTAATTATCATTCCTTTTGTCTCTTCTTTCTTTTTCTCTCTTTTTTTTTTTTTTTTTTCAATTTTATCGATTTCGTTGTCCTTCTTTTTCTTTTTTCTTTTCTTTTTTTTTCCTCCTTTAATTTATCGATTTCGTTGTCCTTCTTACTTTTTTCTCTTTTTTTTTTCTTTTTTTTTTACTTTTTTAATTTATCGGTTTCGTTGGCCTTTTTGCTTTTTTTTACTTTGTTTTTTTTTGATTATCATTTGGTTGTCTCTACAACTTTGTTTTTCTTTTTTTTTTTTTTTGTTTTTTTTTTTTTAATTATCATTTCGTAATTCCTCAAACTTTTTTTTTTTTTTTGTTAATTACCATTTCGTTGTTTATCTTTTTCTTATATATTTTCTTTTTTTTTTTTCATCATTTCGTTGTTCTTCTTTGTTTTTTTTCTTTTTTTTTTTGATTCCATCGTTTTTTTCTTTTTCTCATTTAATTATCATTTCGTTATCTCTGCTATCATTGTTCCTCTTTCTTGTTTATTTTTTTATTTTTTTTTTTTTAATGTCTTTTTCTTTTCAATTATCATTTCACAATTTGTCATTTATTATTATCATTATTATCATTAATTGTCATATATCATATTTTAATTATCATTCCGTTGTCTTTGTCTTTCTTTTCTTTTTTTGTTAATCATCATTTCGTCGTTCTTCTTTCATTCTTAATTTCTTTTCTTTTTCTTTTTTTTTTAATCGTTATTTCTCAACTGTAATTTTTTTTTTCTCGTAATTATCACATCGTTGCTCTTCTTTCATTCTTTTTTTCTTTTTTCTATTTTTCTTTATCTTTCCACCTTTTCAATCACCTCTTCGCAATTTCATATTCTCTTTTCCCCTTTTTGATCATTATTATCCTAATTTTCGTAATTGGAAAAAAAAAATATTCATTTCGTTCCCCCTTCCTTCTCCTTTTTCATTTTTTATTTTCTTTTTTTTTTCTTCTTCTTTTCTGCTTTTCCATTTTTTTTCTTCTTCTTTTTTTTTTTTTTTCATTTTTTTCTAGACCGACGCCGATATCGGTGACATCTATCAAGATACAAGAAACATGGCGTCGATTCTACTGCACCAGGACGCGAATGGGAAAGTGCTCGTTGTAAGGAACCCATTCTTTCTTAATCTTTCTTTCGACATCGTTCCATTATCTTACAGGCCGTCATTTCGTCAACGTGGTACGACTTACCCAGCTACCGTGTCATAATTATAACAATATCCACGATTCCACTATCCTTAACACAGTAAAACTCTCGTTTCTGGAAGGCCACGTTGACAATGTCTTTCACACTTTTTTACCTTTTTATTTTTATTCTGTATTATTTATTTTTTCTTTTCTCTTTTTTTTCTTTTTTTTTTTCGTTCCTTTTTGCCCTCATTCTTCGCATCCTCCTTTTTTCAACAACGGCAACGGTATAATAATGACTTGTTGAGAGAAGTGAGGTTAGGTGAGATTAGATAGGAGTGAGTAAGAGATAGAAATAGTTAGAGCGATTGAGTGAGATGCTGTTTAAACGATTAATGAGTACAATTTAAGAAGAAAATTATTATTTGTCGTTAGTATTTTTCTTTTTCGTATATTTTCAGTTTGTTTAAGTACTAAATTAGTCGAAATGGTAATATGCGTTTGTTTGTTTGTATACCCGTAGTAATTTTACAAGTAGGTTTAAGAAAAATAGAAAAAGAAAAAGACAAAAAAATCAGGAATATGTAATTTTACTGTTTAGTCTTTAAAAAGGAGAAAGAAAAAAATATATTTGCGAGTATATATATATATATATATAATTTTACAGTGGGCTTAAAAAACAAAGAGAGAATTAAGATGGCAGCGGGCGGGCGGGGAGAGGTGGGGGAAGGAAATATTCCAAATACGTAATTTTTACAGTGCGTTTGAATAAAAAAATATGTGGAAAGTATAAAGAAATATTAAAAAAAAAAAAAAGAAAGAGAAAGGATAAAAAAAAAGAACAGAAATTATCGAGACATAAGGAAAAAAATGATTCTTTCTAATTGAATCGTTATCGTTTATTATATTCTCTGTCTCTCTCTTTAAAAAAAAAAAAAAAAAAATATTCAAAATATTCGAAATAAGCAAATCTCTCTTAACTACTGTAAATAAATATAAAAATTAATCCAAAAAAAATATTCACTCGATTTCTAACGTTGAATCGTTATGATTTATTATATGCTCTGTCTCTTTCAAGAACAAAAAAAGGAAAAGGAAAAACGAAAGAAAAGAAAAGAAAAAAAAAATGAAAAAGAAAAAAGAGGGAGGAAAGAGAAAAAAATTCTAAACATAAATCAAAAACGAAATTATCCAAAGTATACCTTACCTACTGTAAAAAAAAAAAAAGAGATATAAATAAATACAAATAAATGCAAAAAAAAAAAGTATTCAAAAAAATATCCACTCGATTGCTAATCGTTGTTCATATACTCTCTATCTCTTCTTCTTCTTCTTCTTTTTCTTCAAAAAAAAAAAAAAAAAAAAAAAAAAAAGAAAAAAAATTGTAACAAAAAAAAAATTAATATTATATTCCTTTGACATCTAAATGAATAGTAATCGTTTACAGTCGTGATCGAGACGTCCATCTTTCAATGAAAAAGAAGAGAAATAAGACAAAAAAGACACAAAAAAAGAAAAGGAAAAAAAAATGGAAAAAAAAAAGTGTAAAAAGAAAACAAAGAAATTTCGATCGAACCGATCGTTACCTACAAAAAATAAAAAGAAAAGAAAAGAAGAAGAAAAAAAAAAAGGAGAGAATAAAAAAATTGAGAAAGAAATTCCAATATGTATAAAAAAAAGAATATATATATATATATATATATATATATATATACATACGTATAAAAAAAAATATATAGAAAATATATATATACAAAAAAAAAAAAAATACAGAATAAAAAATAAAAACGAACAAAATCATTCGTCCCATTTGTTCAAAACTGAACGGACAAGAACCCCCCATCGACATTGTACGTTTGCTTTGAGCAGAGGAAAAAAAAAAGGAAAAAAAAAGAAAAAAGAAAAGAAAAAAAAAAAGAAGTAGCAGGAAAAAAACAGGGGGAAAAAAAACACACATAAATAAAAAAAATATGACCGACATAGCTATTTAAATAACACCATGTACACTCATATATATTGCGCAATACGTTTGTCGAGGTATCAAAGATAACTCGATTATGATGTTGGACGATCGCACTCACTATATTTTCTAAAAACGTCTAATAACGTCTAATACTTTAAACTAATACGTTCGAGGAATATATATACATATATATATATATATATATATATATTTTTTTTTTTTAAACGTTACGTAATTAAATTCAAAGAACATACTTTTCGCTACTTTACGAAACCACAAACGGCACTAATACCATCATAAACCTACCATCATTGTCATCATAGTCATCGTCGTTGTCATCGTCATCGTCGTCGTTGTCGTCGTCGACACTATTACAATCATACCACCATCGTACTCACTGATTTAGTAGAGAACGTTTATTGAGTCCTCTTTGAGTTATTTTTTTTTTTTTCTTTTTTTTTATGTCTCCTATTAAAGAAAATTATTATTAAAATGCGGGTACAACAAGCGCGTGTGCAACTGCCTCGCGACATTTAATCTTTTAAAAAAAACGTAGGAAAGAAGAAGAAAGAAAAGAGAGAGAGAGAGAGGAAAAAAAAAGGAAAAAAAAATTATGAAGAAAAAAAAACGCGTAAAAGGTTAAGGGGCTAGGGATGTGGGTGGAGAGGGGGGGAGGGGGACAGACGTTTCGTAAGGATTCTATTTTTTTTTATTTTCATCTTTTTTTCCTCTTCCTCTTCTTCTTCTTCCTTTTCTTCTTCTTCTTCTTCTTCTTCTTCTTTTTTTTTTTTTTGATCTTCTATTTTATTCGTTCGCTTTATTTCGAAATTACTATTTCTTCTTTTTTTTTCGTTTTTTCTTTTTTGTTTTCTTTTTTCTTTTTTTGTTTTCTATTTTTTGTTTTTTCCTGTGGTCTCTTTTTTCATTATTTTTATTATCATTCGTTCACTTCATTTCTCGAAGCTTCATTTCTCTTTTTCGTTTCTTTTTTTTTCTTTTTTTCCTTTTTTCTTTTTTTTTTTTTTCTTGGATTCAATCGCTCTCCTTCGTAACTCCATTTTCTTTTTATTTCTTTTTTACTTTTTCTTTTTTATTTTTTGTACTTTCTCTTTTTCTTTTTCTTTTTCTCTTATCTGACAATCAACACGCATGATAAGAAAGTAGGGTCGACGATTATTTATTTATTTATTTTTTTTTTTTTTTTCTGAACAATCGATGATGATGATAATCATTTTTTTTTTTGTTTTCTTTTTTCTTAAAACGAATCAATTCTTAATCGGCCGGCCCAAGGGGTGGGAGAGATCGGGGTGCGTGTGGGCGGATTGATTTTAGTTGATTTGAGATGCCAAATGTTCTTGGGCGATTTTGAAAACGAACGAACAAACAAATAAACAAACAGACAAACAATGAAAAAAGTAAAAAAGAAAAGAAATTGATTAAAAATTGATCAACAAAATTGATTGCTTTTCGTCGGTATTATTTTCCTTTTTCCTTTTTCTTTTTTAATCCCGAGGAAACGATTTATTTGAATGAAAAAAACTAAAAAAATGAAAATGAAAATAAAATGAAAATGAAATGAAAATGAAATGAAAATGAAATGAATATAAAATAAAGAAATGAAAATGAAAATAAAATGAAAATGAAAGTAAAATAAAATAAAAAAATGAAAATGAATATAAAATAAAGAAATGAAAATGAAAATAAAATGAAAATGAAAGTAAAATAAAATAAAAAAATGAAAATGAAAATAAAATGAAAATGAAATGAAAATGAAAGTAAAATAAAATAAAAAAATGAAAATGAAAATAAAATGAAAATGAAATGAAAATGAAAGTAAAATAAAATAAAAAAATGAAAATGAGAATAAAATGGAAATGAAATGAAAATAAAATAAAAGTAAAAATGAAAATGAAATGATAATAAAATAAAAATGAAAAAGGAAAAAAAATATTTCCCGGCAATTGTCCTTGAACGAAATATATTTACATTCTTATATATATATATATATATATATATATATATATATATTTTTTTTTTTGTTTTTTCTTTTCTTTTGATCATTCTTAAAAATTATTTTCGATTGATTATTCATAATAAACAATGCATCTAAATAAATAAAATGATAATCTACAATACTATATTAAACGTCGATATGATCGGATCTATTTGAATCGATCTATTCGATCCTCATTCGGAATATATGCTGAATCGATGGATTCACTAAAAAAAAAAAGAAAAAAAGAAAAAAAAAAATAAATAAATAAATAAAAATAAAATAATAAAAGAAAAAAAAAAACAATTCCTTTTACCTAGATACTTTCATACGGTTTAAATTTTTAACGTTGTTCACGTAACCTTATTTACACGGCTTCCACAAACTATTGCGAAGTCAATTTATGCTGCTATCACTATACCTCCTCCCCCACCCACACACCCCACCCTGTAATACCACTGTCACCTCCCACCTTCAGCGCTCCCAATCACGCACACCGCGACCATGCCACATTAGTTACCTTAACATCTTTCGTAATGATAGCGAGAGCAATCCTATGAAAAAAAAAAAATAAATAAATAAATAAATAAATAAATAAAAAAGAAATACAAAAGAAATAATAATGATAATAAAATAAAAAAAAGAGAGGAAAATAATGATCAAAAATTTACATGAAAAAGATCGTCGCGATATAAAAAATAAATAAATAAATAAATAAATAAAGAAGTAAAAAAGAAATACAAAAATGAAAATAATAATAATAATAATAATAATAAAATAAAAAAAGAGAGAAAAAAAATGATCAAAAATTTACATGAAAATGATCGTCGCGATATAAAAAATAAATAAATAAATAAATAAATAAATAAATAAATAAAGAAGTAAAAAAGAAATACAAAAATGAAAATAATAATAATAATAATAATAATAATAATAATAAAATAAAAAAAGAGAGGAAAAAAATGATAAAAAATTTACATGATAATGATCGTAGTCACGAATGAATCATTATGAAATTCATAATCAAAATATTTTCGTGGGCGAACGTAAGATTCGTCGATATTTAATTTATTAATATGAACTCTCTCGTTTGGATAATGACAGACAGAGAGACGGAAAGAGAGAGAAAGAGAGAGAGAGAGAGAGAGATACCCACACATACATACATATTCACACGCACATGAACACACATTCGTTTATGAGGACAATGAATTTATTAATATGGAAAAGAAATATCGTACGAAAAAAAAAATTACTTATAATCAACAACTTTTTCATCGTAAAGTCATTGAAAATCATCGATGTATATTATTCGTTGAATAATTATGTTGAATCATTGACAAATCTTCTCGTAGATATTTCGTTTTGTATCATCGACGAATTTATTCGTAATATTATCGTTAGATCGTTGTAAAATTGTTTTCGAAGAACACATTTTATCGATCATTGACGTAATTCATTCGTTTGATTATTTTTTTTAATCATTTTTTTTTTTTTTACAAATTTATTCTTACGTAATTGTTATATCATTGACGTATTTATTCGTAGATAATTGTTAATCATTGACAATATATATATTCGTAGATAATTGTAAATCATTGATTAATTCTTTCGTAGATATTTCTTATATCATTAACATGAAATATATTCGTAAATAATTGTAAATCATTGACGAATATATTTTTGTATATAAACGTTAAAAATTATTGATGACATTTTTCATAATTAAATTTTTTTTATATATATTTATGTATATATATATATATATATATGTGTGTGTGTTTATATAAATAATAGATTAGTATAATTTAATATATATACACATTGTAAATCATTTTTAACGAATTTTAAACTTATTTGATAGTTAATAAAAATAACATTTCCGTCTTATTAATCACATGAATGAATTTTTGATTAATCCTAATTCATTCATAAAAACCAATTAATATTAGTTGGCTAACTATAAAATGTAAAAAATGGGAATACCTAATCGAATCAAATATTACCCAATAATTCTCATAAGATTTTAAGAAGTTATGTTTTTGAAATCCGATGATCAAAGTTATGACCATTTTGACATTTCTCTTATTGGTTATTCATTAAATACCGTCATTTTATTTGCGGTTTCTCTCATAGAAATTCATTACAATAACTTGATATAACAAAAAAAAAAAAGGGGGGGAAAATGAAAATTTACGATCATTTTACGTATACACACAAACACACACACACACACACACACATATACACGATAATTAATCAACGCATATGTATTACATATTACGTAATTAAAGAAACAGAAAAAAAGAGAAAATATCGAATGATTGTAAAAGAAAAAAGTAACGAGAAATACGACGGCCATATTTGTTTGTTTTTGCATTAATGCATTAAGAAAAGAGACAAAGTAGTTCGTAAAAAATGAAACAAGGCTGTAATTTCTTCTTTCTTTTTTCTCTTTTATTTTTGTTTTTTTTTTTGTTTTTCTTCTTTTTTTTTCTGTTGAATTAAAATATTTCGAAAGAAGATAAAAGAAGACGTTGGCAAGAGTAAAAGTAACAAGAAACATGGCGGCCATCTTTGTCGTTTTTCTTTAGCTTTAAGCAACTAAAAATCAAAATTAATTTGACGAATATTTCGACTCGAATAGAAGGAAAAAAAACGAAGAAAACAAAATAGAAAGAAAAGAAAAAATAATTAGAAAAATTTATCTAAAAATTTTTAAATCGATCAAAAAGCAATCATTTTCCCCACTCCTCTCTTAAAGTTCAAAGTGTAATCATCATTAGTACTAATCACGCTGCTATAGGTATATATAATAATAATAATAATATATATATATATATATATATATATGTATGTACATATATATATATATATATATATATATGTATATGTATATACCTATAACCATGAGAACATACCATTACATAATGGAACGTTAAAGCGTTGTTCTAAGTGACCCCATGTCTTTTGACCTTTCGCTTTCACTCCCCCACCTTCCACCCTTTATCCCTCTTCCTCTTCCTTCTGACCAATCTACACGTAAGTACGTACATATATTTACCTCTCCAACTGTATATCGAACTATCATGTCTGCTCGTATTCCTTGTAACTACGACGTTGAGTAACCTGATAAGGTCACTGTACTGTTAACGTCTCTTTTTCCTATGTACCCATATCCCGTAGAAAAAAAATATTCCAATAAGAAAAAAAAATATATATACATATATATACATAGAGAGAGAGAGAGAGAGAGAGAGAGAGAGAGAGAGAGAGAGAGAAAGAGAAAGAATATATACATATAAAATATGAAAAAGAAATTGAAAAAAATATGTATATTTGTATTTTTTATTATATACATAACATATACATATATTTCAATATATAAAATATATATATATTACATTTTAATATATTAAATATATATATTACATTTTAATATATATAAATATATATGTATTACATTTTAATATATATAAATATATATATATATTTATATATTATATATATATATATATATATATATATATATAATAAAAGTGACACACACATACACACAGATATATATCCCATATAACATGACTTTTAAAGAATATATATATGTACATATACACACACACACACACACACACACATATATATGTATAATATAATATAAATTTAGTTCGGTAATAATAAAATTGTTTTGTCGTCGTGCAACATATAATCGGCCATATTTAATATTCATTATTTTTATATATATATATATATATAAAAATTTATATGAAATTAATTGTTATTAATAAATAATTCAAATAATAATTTATACTTTATCGTTTAGGATGGCAACATCGGTTCGGAACTTGTGATACGTCCGCTTCCAGAACGTGTTATCCAAGATGTCGTCAACAAAAATATCAGTCTAATGAATTCAATATTATTACCAAATCTAACGAACGTCTTGATGAACGATTTAAATTATACGAATCATCATGTTGTTTATAAAAAATATAGTAAACCAATCGACGACGAGTATAGCGATTATGGTAAGTCATTTTTTATTCGAAACATATTTTTTACCTTTTTATTATATATAAACAATTAATCAATCATCTGAATTTATATACATGTATATAAATGTGCATATATATATATATATATATATATATATATATATTTCTTTTTTTCTATTCTTTCTAATGTATCATCTAATATTTTTGTTTTTCTTTTTATCTACTAACAAATCACGTGACATCTTTTTTTTTTCTTTTTTTTTTTATGTAAACCATTTCTTTCTTCGTTTCTTTTCTCTTTTTTTTTTCTTTTTTTTTTTTTTCTTTTTAATCTCACAACATTTATTCTCTTTTCGTTTTTCTTTTCAGCGTTAATGGAGCCCGATCATATTGCCAAAAAATACAGAACGAAACGTTCATTGTCGAACAGATCGAAACGAGAAGCTCCGTACGTTATTTATCCAGAAATTCTTTGTATCGTTGATTACGATGGATACAGGTAAACATTTTCTTAATAATAATAATAATAATAATAATAATAATAATAATAATAGTGATGATTGAAAGAAAGAATAATTGAAGAAAAAAATAAAAAAAAATAAAAAAAATGAGAATTTCGATTCTTTCAAATATCTTCAATCGTTCGTAAACATTTACGTCCAGTCAGACTCGACATTTTCTTTTTTTCTTTTTTTTTCTTTTTTTTTTCAAATTCGTCATATGTTTCGAAAATATATATGCTATAATAAATATATGTAAAAAATATATAAAATATATATGTAATTATTTTGAGCGTTAAAAAAAATAATATGTATGTTTATAATTTAATTAAAAAATAATTTTCATTATGAAACAAAATATATATATATACAATTAAGTTGGAAAAATTAAGATTTAGGATGAAAAAGTATATGAAAGAAATGGAACGTAAATGAAACGAAACAAAAATAAAAATGTAAAAAATAAAAAAAAAAATATATATATATACATATACATATATATATATACATATACATATATATATATATATATATATACATATATATATATACATATGTATATTATTTCGCAGACTTCACGGAGGTGATAATGTCCAAATAAAAAGGTACTTCGTATCATTTTGGAATGGGGTTGATTTGAGGTATAAATTATTAAAAGGACCAAAAATACGTATCAGCATTGCCGGTATAATAATATCGAGGGTGAGTATTTTCTGTTTCTTTTTCTGTATTTCTTTGTTTTCTTTTTATCTTTTTTGTCGAAACTGCAAAACAAAAGAATCTTTCCCTTGAAACAAAAAAAAAAGGAAGAATCGAAAAAAAAAAGAATCTTTTATTACATTCAATAGAACGTTAATTAATTAAAGAGAAATAAGATAATTAATAAATAATAATAATATAAAAAATAAATAATTGATTAACAATAATGATAATAATAATAATAATAATAATAATAATAATAATAATAATAATAATAATAATAATAATAATAATAATATAAAAAAAAAGAAGAAAAAGAAGAAGAAACACAACAACAATGACAATAATAATAACAACTATACTGATAATAATAAAAATAAAAATAATAAAAATAACAATAATAATAATAATAATAATAATAATAATAATAATAATAATAATAATAATAATAATCATATGTATATATAATATTTGTACATTTTCTTTTTTTTTTTTTTTTTTTTTTTTTTTAGGGTAGAGACGCAACGCCATATTTGGAAAGAAATCGCGTTGGAAGGGATGCCATTGATTCGGCAGCTGCTCTTACCGACATGGGAAAATATCTTTTTCGAGAGAGAAGACTTCCTGTATACGATATCGCCGTTGCAGTGACGAAGTAAGCGTGACCGTTTCATACATATATATATATATATATATATATATATATATATATATATATATATATTATATACACACGTACTTTTACATACACACGCATATATATATATATATATATATGTATATAAACAAAAATGTGTATAAATGTATGTGTGTATTTATATATGTATAAATACGCATATCTATACGTACATAAATATATATATATATATATTAGGTTGGAAACTATGAAACGGGGATTGAATGAAAATAAATAACTAAACAAAAACGCCCGTTTCATAGTTTACAACCTAATACTTATATATTAGATTGGAAACTATGAAACGGGCATTGAATGAAAATAAATAACTAAACAAAATTCCCCGTTTCATAGTTTCCAACCTAATATCTACACGTATATGTATATTTAGATATATATATATATATATATATGTGTGTGAGTGTGTGTTTGTGTGTGTGTGTATTTATATATGTATAAATATGTATATCTATACGTATATGTATATTTATATATATATATATATATATATATATATATATGTATATATATATATATGTATATGTATGTATATATATATATACATATAAATGTGTGTATGCTATGAAAAAAAAAAAATAGATATACACATATATATTAATATAATAACAATGTTTATGTTAATCGTCGACTTGAACCAAAGAAATGCATTCGCATTCTCGATCGATAACAACGTTTAGAAATATTACTAAATCTTGAAACAAGGATTTAATATGAAACAAGAATAATAATTAAAATATATATTAATAATAATATTTAATAATTTCTAATCTCATGCAATAATGAAATCGAATTAATTATATGTGATATTGAAAAAAAGAAAAGAAGAGGACAAAAAAAGAAAATAGAGGAAAAAAAGAAAAAGAGGGGAACAATATCGTTAGAAAAGAAATTCTTCGTTCTTGTTTCACGATTGAATTCGTTAAAGTGATAATTTATAATAATAAAAATATATAGATATATCGAGATACTTAATAAATTCTTCACAGCATATTGATGATTTCATACTGCCGATTTTTATTCCGAAAAACAGGTATGATATGTGCCGTCGTAGGAAAGGCGGCCGCTGCACTAAGGGAACTGCCGGTATGGTTTATTACATAGCGAACACGCTTCATTTATATTATTTTTATTTATCTTATAACGTAATTATTATATACATATATACATATATATATATATATATGTGTATATGTATATATGTATTATTGTTTGTCACCTTAACTTCTGTATATAGTACCACCGTTTTAGTTTTAATTTTTAACAAAGGTAATCATTAATTACGGGAGAGACATTTTGTTTTTTCTCTAATACTTCTTTTCAAACAAAAAAACATTTTTTTTATTTTTTTTTTATTTTTTTTTTATTTTTTTTTTTAATTAGAAACTGATCAGGAATTTTTATTGGAGACTTTTATATGAAAAGGAATAGGATTAGAATTTATTTCGGAAATTTTTTTTTAGATGATGTCATTAGAAAAAAAATAAAAAAAGATTGGAAATGATTAGAAGTCGTCTAGAAATTTTTTTATTGGAAATTTTCGATTAAAAATCGAATTTCTTTTTTTTTTTTTTTTTTTTTTTTTTTAGAAATTTATATTAGAAATTAGACAGTTTAATTAGAAATTGTTTAGGGAAAATTGATTATAGAATATTTAGAAATGTTTAATTAGAATTGTTTAGATGACTCTGATTTGAAACTGGTTTTGAAATTTTTCATAAGAAATTGTTTAGAAAATTTTATTAAAATTCTTTAGAAAACATCGATCGAAGAAATGATTCGAAAAAAATTCGATTAGAAATTCTTTTAGAAAATCTTGTTGATTACAAATTTTTCAAACATATGTTTAGAAATTCTGATTTAGAAATTTCATTAGAAAATCTTATTACAACAAATTATTCCCAACAATTCGTTTATCAATTTTTCTGATAATTTCTTTAAACATTTTTCCAAATGTTTCAATTTGAAAATATGTTTTAGAACAATTTTTCAAGTTTACCAATATTCCTTCTAAAAGTGTTTCTAGTAATTTTTATAAAAAAAAAAAAAAAGAAAAAAAAAAAAAAAAAAAAAAAATTCATTTTTCATCTCCTAACGAAAAACAAAGATGTCTCTCTTATTAATTGGCCTAATATCGTTGAGTAGACTTATTATAATTTAAACAAAAATTTGATACGCTTTTTTTTTTTTATAGATTTGTTAAAGCTTCCTGCAATATATCTATTATCATAAGTAGTTAATAAAATAGTAGACAAGTAGTAGTCGT
>NC_140834.1:1507500-1517500 GCF_050613455.1 Vespa mandarinia | reverse complement strand
TTTTTTTTTTTTTGGAACTACACATGTAAAGACGAACCTTCTGTCTTGTTACATTGCAGATTAGATATGTGCAGGAGGCAATACGCGAATGACGTGTGCAATAGAGGAACCGCAGGTACGTTTTTCGGAGTAATGGCGTCCCCGAAAAAAAAAAAAAAAAAAAAAAAACAAATTACAACCAACCAAACAAACAAACAAACAAACGAACGAACGAACGAACGAACGAACGAACGAACAAACAAGCAAACAAAAACAAACAAAAAATGGCCGACTTTCTTTCGTCTAGTCTCTCTTCTCGATAATACACACTATCCTACACTATCCTACATTTCTTTCTCTCTTTATCTCTCTCTCTCTCTCTCTCACTCTCTCTCTCTAACTCTAATTCTAACTCTAATTCTAACTCTCTCTCTCTCTCTCTCTCTCTCTGTCTCTCTCTTTGTCTTCGATAATATTTTTCAAAAATTGCAATTAGACATTTGTTTAGAAAATTTCTTTTCCAACAAATTATTACAATCTTTTACAAATATTTCCCGACAAATTTTTTCTAAATAATATTTTTTTTTCAATTAAATGCTTCAATTTGAAATTCTATAAGAAAAACATTTTTCAACGTACATTACTAATTTTTCCCGCTAACGTAAATTTCTAATGTAATAATTTTAATAATGAAATAGTATTAATTTAAAAAAAAAAAAAAAAAAAAACATATTTTATTCTTATCTCCCAACGAAAAACAAAGATGTCTCTCTTATTAATTAACCTAATCATTGAGTATATTTATTATAATTTTGAAGAAAAAGTTTGATGCGCTCTTTTTTATAAATTTATTAAAGCTCTCTTTCTTCAGCTACGTCCCTCTCTCTTTCTCTCTCTCTCTCTCTCTCTCTCTCTCTCTCTCTTTCTTTCTCTCTCTCTCTCTCTCTCTGTCTCATTATAAATCTCAAATACAACTTATATATATGTGTCTTGCGGATCGGTGTATTTTTTTCATCTTCTACTTTTTCTTCTTCTTCTCGCCATCTTGAATTTTCCCGGCCGCCGTATCCACCCGCATTCAACTTACCCCCTCGTTAAGAAAACGAAAAAAAAAAAAAAGAAAAAAAGGAAAAAAGGAAAAAAAAAAAAACAGGAATGGTGGAATTTGTTGGTACTTGGAATTGGTACAATTTTGCAAAATTGTTTTTCTTCTTCTTCTTCTTCTTCTTCTTCTTCTATATTTTTTTTCTCTCTCTGTCTTTCTTTCTCTCTTATGGTACAACCTCGTTCTTAAAGCTTGATTATGGTTTCTTTCATCACTGTCTTCAGACATTTGTTTTCTTCGCTTGTCTTTTCTTTCTATTTTTTTTTTTTTTTTTTTTTTTTTACTATCCTTCTATTTATGGTGAAAATGTTTATTTTGTCTGGCTGTGTGTGTGTTTGTATGTATGTATGGTATGTATGCGTGTGTTTGTCAGGGGACGAATTTTTCAATTAAAAAAAAAAAAAAAAAAAAAAAAAAAAATACATTTCTTTCGACTTTTTCTTCGCACTATTTCGCTTTTATTTCGACACCTTATACATACACATATACACACATATATATATATATGTGTGTTTATGTTTATGTTTATGTGCACATGTGTGTATGTGAGTATGTGTGTTTGTACGCGCGTGTGCGTATGTTGCGGGTGGGTGGATGGGTGGGTGTGTATGCTGGCAAGGATAAAATCATTCCGATCGTATTTTTGGATTTTTACATTTTTTTTTTATTTTTTTTTTTATTTTTTTTTATGCGTCAGCATTAATTTTCGTCGTCATTATTATTGTTATTATTGTTCTTGTTGTTGCCATTATCGATTATTATTATTATCGTTATTTATCATTGATGTGACGTTCTCGTTCTTTTTTTTTTTTTTGGGAGAGGTGAGAATTGGGGTTGGGTGGGAGTTGGGGTAGGGTAGGGTAGGGTAGGGTGGGGGGAGGGGAAGATTTTCATAATCGTGAATTTAATCGTTTTTGTATCTTTCTATTTTTTTTTTTTTTTATCGGCTGTGTAATCGACTAAAGGACCGTTTTTTATTGGTAAGTTTTATATACATATATATATATGTGTATAGGGTGACAAAAAAAAAAAGAAACAGGATTTCGTGACAGTTTTTCTCTTCTCTCTTTTTCCTTTTTTTTTTTTTCTTTTTTGTTTTGAATTTAGAAAATATATTTATTATATAATCTTTTCTTTTTTTTTTTTTTTTTCTTTTTAGAATATACATACATACAAACATACATACATATATGTGTGTATGTATACATATATATATATATATATGTGTATGTATATATATATATATATGTGTGTACATATATATATATGTGTATATGAAGACGCAACGAACAAATATTGTCTATTCTAATGAGAAAAGATTTGTAAAGGCAGGCAAATAATATTGTCTCATTAATCAGAATTATTAACATCGGTTGCATGACAAATCGTTAGAATAAATTAGCTTCGAGTAATGGTATGAACGATTATTCGCTGCGATAAAATTTCGTTTTTGTCATTGTTCCATGACTAATAATTACGTACGGTGGTTAAATTAACAGGACACGTGTCTCCTACGTCGAAATATTTATTAGAATATTTCTAACGAACGCGTTAGATAGATTAGATTGAAAGAAAATTTTTAATTATTCTATCTTGAATAACTTTTTATAATATATAAATATATATATATATATTTTTTTTTTCATTTTCAATGTCTCTTTTTTTTGTGCTTCTAACGACGATTACGAAAAATTCTAATGTTTCTAATATCAAGTATTAGAAAAGATTTTTAATATTTTTATTTCTACTTAATTCGATTCTATCTATGTAAGAATATTTAATATACATACATACTTATTAGATCATTAAGGAAAAAAATTGTTGACACTTTTTTTCATGTTCGATTAATATTAGAAAATTTTCTAATGCACATATATTAACATTAATTCAATCGAAAAGTTCTAACGTATATTTAATCATTATAAATAATTATTTAAAATTAATAATTATTAAAAATACGATTGACATTTGTTTTATAAAAAAATTTTTATAATTTTATTTGATATTCTAATGATTATTAGAAACTATCTAATGTATTTTATCTATAAAGAAAAAGTTGTAAAATTTCTTCTATTCTAATGATAATTAGAAAGTATCTAATATATCTTTACAAAAGTTATGAAATTTGTTTTCGTTCTAACGATGATTAGAAAGTATTTGATGTATAAATTAGATTTATGAAAAAGTTTTTAAATATGTTTTATATTAATGACGATTAGAAAGTATTCAATGTATTCCATCTGTACAAAAGTTCTAAAATTTGTTTTCATTCTAATGCCGATTAGAAAATATCTAATATATACGTTAGATCTATGAAAGAAGTCATTACATTGTTTTTTTTTTCTTTTTTCATTCTAATAATGATTAGAAAACATCTAATACAAACATTAGATCTATGAAAAGAATTATTAAAACTTTATTTTTTTCATTCTAATGATGAAAAAAATATCAGTAATATTTGCCATTCTAATGGTGATTAAATCTAACGTATGTACATTAGAATCTCGCTTATAAAGTGTAATTAAAAATTTGATTTATTTAAAAAAAAAAAAAAAAAAAAACAGAAAAAAGAAAGAAATAATTTCAATGAGATTAGAAAATTCATTCTCGTTAAATTCTAAATGACTATTATCGATATTTAATAGTTAAAAATATTATCATCTATTAAGATTTCTAATAAATATTAACGTTAGAGACACGTATTATTATGCTTCATCATGATCTCTTGCTCTCTTGCTCTGGTATCAAATATAACACTGCTAGAAAGATACAGAAATAGCTTGTATTAATATAATGAAATTCTAAAAATAACATTAATCTTTTTTATCAACATATATATATATATATATATATATATATATATATATATATATGTATTTATATATATAAAACCACATGTAGAGACTTAAAGAATATCTTCGTTCTAATTATTTCAAATGTATTCAACAGGATTCGCGTATGTTGGTGGTGCCTGTGTTGTTAACAAACGCTTAGAAAAGGTCAACTCTGTAGCCATCATTGAAGACACTGGTGGCTTCAGTGGTATCATCGTAGCGGCGCACGAAGTTGGTCACTTGTGAGTTTCTCAAAAAAAAAAAAAAAAAAAAAGAAAAGAAAAATATTCATCTGTGAGTTTCTCGAAAGAAAGAAAAAAAACAAATTTTATTCCAAAATCGACAAACGAAAGAATTACTTTGTTTCTTTTTTTTTTTTTATTAATTTATTTATTTGAAATATATTTAAAAATATACTTTTAAAAATGGAGGAAAAGAAAAATCTTCGCACGAAGTTGGTCACTTGTGAATGTCTCGACGAAAATAAAAAGAAAAAAAAAAAAAAAAGAAAAAAAAAAAAGAAAAAAAAAAGAAAAAAGATAAAAAGAAAAAAACAAACGAAAAGTAATAAATTGATCACCTGTGAGTTTCTCGAGAAAAAGAAAATTTTTTTTCTCAAAATCGATAACCGAACTACTAACCGTGCTACCCGGTTTTTTTTTTTAGGTTAATTTATTTGTATTAAGATATATTAAAAAAAAAAAAAAAAAAAAAAAAAAGGAAAAAAAGAAAAGGAAAGGAAATTTTCTTTTTTTTGGTCTAATCAATGCCGTGAAAAAAAAAATTATTATTAAATTTTTTTTTTTTTGTTTTTTTGTTTTTAGGTTAGGTGCAGTACACGATGGTTCACCACCACCGAGTTATCTTGGTGGACCTGGTGCTGAGAAATGTCGTTGGGAGGATGGTTATATCATGAGCGATCTTAGACATACTGAAAAGGGATTCAAATGGTCCCACTGCAGTGTCTCGTCCTTCCATCATTTTCTAAAGTACGAAATAATATTTTCACATATACACGCGAACAATTATCAGTGCGATGATGCAAAGAATCTAAGAAAAAGAAAAAAAAAAAAAAAAAAAAAAAAGAAAAGATTAACAAAACACATTAAACGTCGAATCGAAATGATTCGACACTTTCGGGAGAAATTTTTTCTACAAACTTTCGAAATTTTCTTTATCCAATAATTTTGCAAATAATTTTGTGGTACCCCTGATGCTCATTGAAAAAATAAAAAATGAATTTCAAAATTCGTTGTAACAACGTAGAAATGATATAATTAAAAAAAAAAATAATAATAATAATAAAATACACACACACATATATATATATACTTTTTTTTTTCTTTTTTTTAGTGGCGACACTGCAACGTGTTTGTATAACGCACCCCACGAAGACGAGGCCTTACCAAGAGTTTTACCAGGCAAATTACTATCGTTAGATGCCCAGTGCCGTAAGGATCGCGGTACCAGCGCCTGTTTCGTGAGTAAAAATTTTAAATTAATTATTTTAAATTAATACAATGAATTAAACGAACGTAATAAATCAAATGTCCCTATCGCTTGAAGTAAAGGGAGGAATGTCAAATATCCCTATTCATAAAGAGTCAAAAGTTCCTAAGTGATATAAAAAAAAAAAAAAAAAAAAAAAAAAAAAAAAAAAAAATATCAATTACTCTTCTTCGAAATTTCATAGACATTTGGATTACATTCGCCATATTATCAGATCGATAATACCGAACTTGTAATTTTGACAATCTGTAAAAAAAACTTCATTTTAAATCATTTAAATTATTAAAAATAATATACGTATATATGTATATATATATATATATATACATATATACGTATATATGTATATATATATATATACATATATATATAAATTAGATTGGAAACTATGAAACGGGCTTTGAATGAAAATAAATAACTAAACAAAAACTTGAATGAAAATAAATAACTAAACAAGAACGCTCGTTTCATAGTTTCCAACCTAATATATACGTATATGTATATGTATATTGACAATGAATTATTTAAAAAAAAAAAAAAATATTATTATATATAAAAAATTATTAGGCATTTTTATGTAGATATATATATATATATATCAATAGATATATATATTGATATATTATTTATTTATGATGTTTTTCTATTCTTTTTTATTTTGTTCGGGTACGGGGGGAGAGGGTGATTTGGCTGTAACTAATTGACCTGGGGTTACAGAAAGACGACAGAGTTTGTGCACAATTATTTTGCTTCGACGCTGGATCCGGTTATTGCGTTGCATATCGTCCAGCAGCTGAGGGTTCACCATGTGGCGATGGCCAGGTAAATATAAATTAAAAAAAAAAAATTAATAAAATATAAAAATAAATATAGAAGAGTAAATGAGAAAAAAGGAAAAAAAACAAAATTCTGTTGGTATATTAAATGAATCATATATATATATTAAAAATTTCGAACGTGTCGTTTTTCTTTTTTTTTTTGTTTTTTTTCTTTTCTTTCGTTTAATTTCTTTCTGTTATTTTTTATTGATTTATTTTCTTTCTTCTTTTTTTTTTTTTGCTTCTTTTTTTTTTCTTGTTGTCTTTAATTTTATTTCAGTATTGTCTCAATGGTAAATGCGTCGCCGAACATGAAAATATAATACCTGATTATACCCAAAATATACCAACTTATGTACGTCGAGACGGTAGTTTCGGACCACCTGCGAACAACAGGCCAATATTTGCACAGTATAATAACACCGATTACAGGTAACTTGACTCACAATTTGTATAAACAATTTAATGAAAATTCGATCGAGAAAGAAAAACGAAAAGGATTAGTAAAGGAATGAGAAAGGAAAATTTTATCCGCCATATTTTACTTTTCATTTTCTTTCAAAATAATCGATCGAATGACGATCAAAATCAAGGTCATTTAACCCTTTAATGCATGATATCTTTTTTCATAAATTTTTAATTACAAAATAAAAAAAAATAAAAAAAAATATATATATATATATATAATAACGAAGAATCGTCAAATTAATTCTTAATCGTTGATGAAATAAAATTTGTAGAATTTTTTTTATATTTTTCTTTTCTTTTTTTTTTTTTTTTTTAATAATTGATTATCACGACAATTCATCCAATTTTATATTGATATTATTATTATTATTATTCATTTGATTATTTGATTATAAGAAATTAATTATCGTAATAAAGAAAAGTAATAAAAGTAATAATAACAATAATGAAAAATATTAAAAATTTTATTTTGAATAAATAAATAAAAAAAAATATAAGAAAAATTTAAAGAACATTTAAAGGGTTAATACAATAACATTTAAATAATATTCCACGCAGGTATCCATGGGAAGGAACAACATTTACACCACCAAAATCGAAATTTAAATATTCCCCATACATAACCCCAAATTTATTGACGTCAAGTATTACAACAGCAACAACGACAACAACAACAATAACAAACGTTAAACGTCAATATACACCTACATCAACGGTATACAAATACACGTACACGACTGCCAATAATTTGCTTGCCATTAATGATAAAATTAAAAATAATAGTAATTATAATAACAACAACGACAACAACAATTATGGAAAAATCAACAATGGTGTTAATCGAACAACTACGACTAGCAAGAAAAACAACAGATATAATTTTAATTTTCGTTACAACGTCAATTCTACCCCAAAAGTTGTTAACAATCCTAATGACGTGAATTATCCGAAAATTATACCGTTCAAACGTAAGACCACGTCAACCGTGACGCCATTTTCTCCGACGACATTGGCACATCTTCAAAATGGCCTCCAAAATGGCGAACAAAATGGCGGTCGTGGTAAGAGAATTTTGTGAAAACAATCAAATTAAAAAAATTAAAAAAAAAAAAAAAAAAAAAAATATATATATATAACAAAATATATATATAGAAAAACAAAATTCAATTCTTTCTATCTCGCGTTAATCTTTCTAATATCGAAATCTTTGTCCCTCTCTCTAATTTTATTTTATTTTATTTTAATTTATTTCATTTTATTTTATTCTATTCTATTTATTCAAAATCAAAGCATGACTATACTCCTTCATTATGTCTATATCTTTTTAATCACTATCTCGTTCTTCTTTTAATTTTATCATTATAATTTTTTAACCATGGAAAAAGGATCTAAAAAAAAAAAATATATATATATATGAACATAATTGATCACGAGCGAAAATGCGGACCATAAGCTCGATCATTGTTTTTACATTGTTTTCACGATCTTCTTACTATTCTTTCTTTTTTTTTTTTTTGTTTTTTTCTTTCTTTTTTTTCATTTAATTCACTATTAAGGCAGTGAGAATTTTATGTAAACTTACATCAAACGGGATATTTACATGGAACTACTATGTTACATCAAAAATAATACTAATATGGATACCGATAAAACACATACAACGAATTACATTACATTACATTACATTACATTACATTTACAGGCATACAAAAGGAATTAAATTACGTTACATTACATTTACAGAACATCGAATGAATTAATTATTACAATACATTATATTTATAGGACACAAAATTAATTTTATATTTTTACAATTATATTAGATTAAATTACATGTAATTTTGTAATTACGTTACATTCACGTACATGTAATTTTACAATTACATTACATTGCATCGTTTTAATATTTACATGGATACATTTAAAAAGCACGAAATGATTTATATAATACAATTAAAATTACATTACATCATCACAATTATTATATATATATATATATATATATATATATATATATATATATATAATTACAATTACATTGTGTAAACAATTGCACATATATTTTATACATAAATGTACACGTCCTATACTTCGTATTACTACTTGCATCTAATTTGTTTTTTTTGTTTACTAAAACATTCACTTACACATCTGTCCGTTACTATCCTAATCCTAATTCTAATTCTAATTCTAATTCTAATTCTAATTCTAATTCTAATTCTAATTCCAGGTGGGAATAATCATGTATTTACAGAAACTGATCTCATATAAAACATTTAAATAAATATTTCCTTCTTTTGTTTGTTTTTTTTATTAAACATTGTCTCTCTCTCTCTCTCTCTGTCTCTCTCTCTCTCTCTCTCTCTCTCTCTTTGTCTCTCTCTCTCTCTGTCTCTTTTTATCTTTATCTGTCTCTTTCTCACACACACGTCCAAGTATATATATATATATATATATAGATACACACACATACACACGGATAAGTTCGAAATCATTAATAAGGCCCAATTATCTTTAGAAACAGAGGGCGATGAGTGCATGGACCTAGGGCCCGACTGCTTGGATCTGATTGACAGGCTGGGAATATGGCTGTGCCATTTGCAATCCGTAAAGAGCCGTTGCTGTGCGTCCTTGAAGACTATCTGCCCTTAAGGAAAAAAAGAAAAAAGGAAAAAGAAAAAAAATGAGAGAGAATAGAAAGAAAAAGAGAATACGAGCAACTCCTTCGGATATCTTCGAGGTTATCTATCGACAAAATAAAAAAAGGAAAAAAGAAAAAAAAAAGAAAAGAGAAAAAATAAAAAAGAGAAAAGAAAAAGTAAGAAAAGATAAAAGAAAAAGATCGATTACTACGTACGTCGAAAGAAGAAAAGAAAAACGAAAAAAAAAAAAAACAAACGAAAGGAGAAAAAAAAAAGAAAGTCGAGAAGCCAAAACTATCGTATTTCGTTTTTTTTTATTTTATCTTATTTTCTTTTTTTTTTTTTTGTTTTTTTTTCTTAATTTCCTTACGCAGATCTCGAGAATTTCGATTTAGAGGATCGATTTTATTTGATATTTCTGTAAATCATTTTCCTCAATTTTTCTTTTCTTTTTGTATTTTCTTTTTTTTTTTTTCTCTTTGTTTTCAAGATGTTCAATTGTGATGAACAATTCACGAATTTCAACGTAAACAAAAGAACAAAAATGTACTGCCTTTTGATCTTTAACCCTTGGTCGGATATTTATTATTAATTTTAATTTGATTATTATTATTATTATTATATTATTAATTTTAATGTTATTAT
>NC_140834.1:1447500-1502500 GCF_050613455.1 Vespa mandarinia | reverse complement strand
TATTTTACTATGTATTTCATTTCAGGATAATAATGCAACTTCATACATGGAAAAAAATCGTTTAGAAAGTGATTCGCTTATGGTTGATGTTGATAAAGCTTTACGTGACATGGCAGATTATATTTATAGAGAGACAAGATTTCCAATTGGTTTCTATGACATAGCGATCACTATGACCCAGTAAGAATATATATATATATATATATATATATATATATATATATATATATATATATATAATATATATATATATATATATATATATATATTAGATTGGAAACTATGAAATGGGCATTGAATGAAAATAAACAACTAAACAAAAACGCCCGTTTCATAGTTTCCAACCTGATACATATATATTAGATTGGAAACTATGAAATGGGCGTTGAATGTAAATAAATAACTAAACAAAAACGCCCGTTTCATAGTTTCCAACCTAATATATGCATTTATAAAAAATAATGTAAATTAACAAAATATCTAAAAAAATATTTACTCATTTTTTCAGATTAGATATATGTAACATGTTTGACAATTATTGCGACGATTCGACACTTGGTAAATAATCCTAATTTTATTTCAGATATATTTTATATATATATATATATATATTAAATATATTAATATAATTGAATTTATTTATTTACACAGGTTATGCGTATGTATCAGGTGCATGTAACAGACAGGACGATAACAAAACTTCAGAAATGGCTGGTATCGTTGAGGATAATGGTGGTTTTAGTGGAATTATACCGGCTGCTCATGAAATTGGCCATTTGTATGTTATTACATTAAAATAAAATATCATATTGTATTCTTATAAATTATTATAAAATAATATTATCATAAAAATTTTTTTTTAGAATTGGTGCAAGACACGATGGTAATCCAAATTATGCTACTGATTGTTCAGAATATGATGGCTACATAATGACCAGTGGATTAATGTTAAATGAAAATGGATTTGAATGGTCCAATTGTACTATAAATGCATTTTATTCCTTTCTCAAGTATGTTTTATCGTTTCAATTTTTATTTATAACAAAATATATATATATATATATATGAAATTATTATTATTACAGTGAAGATAGAGCAAAATGTCTTTACAATGAACCTGTAAATGATAATCCATTACCGCGAATTCTACCAGGCAAATTAATGTCACTCGATTATCAATGTAAAAAAGTACATGGTCCTGAAGCAGAAGCATGTAATGTAAGTTTACAATTACAAATATTTATATATATACATATGTAAACTTAAAGTGTAAAATATATTAAAATGTTTGTACATTTCAGACTGATCATACTGTTTGTACTAGATTAGATTGTTTAATACCAGGAAATATAAAAGCTTGTACAGCTATAGCACCAGCAGCTGAAGGGTCTCCCTGTGGAAAAGGTGTTGTAAGTACATAAGATTAAACATTATTTATATCAATTAAATTCTTCAACAAAATTAAACAATTTTCTTTCTACAGTAATATCAAATACATATCCTGAAATATTTTCTTTCTCAAAATTGATTATCTTCTTATTTTTTTTTTCTTTTCCAGTTTTGTCTCAATGGTAAATGCGTTTTGGAAGGATCATATATGAAATCTATCAATAATAAATTCTGGTTAAGACGTTTCCAACCATTATTCAAACTTCAAAAGATTGTAAAATTATTTGGCTAATGTAATATACATTAATAGCGAATAATAAATTAATATATTTCAATAGAGATAATAAAATTTTGTAAGGTTAATTATTTTATTTCATTAAAAATAAATATGAAAATTTATAACATTATTATTATCAATTAATAATTTTTGGATCTATACCTATTTCATCGTACAACTCAGTTTTAGTACCAGGATAATTTTCTAAAATACAATCTATTATATCTGTACATAATCTTTTACGTTTAACATATTCACGTGTATATTCGTCCAAAGAGGATTGTGTTTTTCTTTTTGTTTCAGTTAAATCCATACTACCGGTAGATTCAATAAGTTTATCTAATTTATTTGTTAAAACTTTAATACTATCCACTAGTAAAACTTTCTCTTTGTATGCTTCTTCAACAGTGACAGATGATTTTAAAGATTTTAATAATGTCTCTTGATTTTTAATCTCTTTCTCTAAATCTTGATATCTAGTTTCAACGTCGTTCGCATGTGCCTGTAATTCTTTATCGATTCTCATTAATTCCTCTATATCTTGCGTCGAGTCCTGAACAATGCAATAAACTTTTTGCTTTCCATATACCTAATCAAATATAAAAAAAGAACATTTAATTGACATATATATATATATATATATATATATATATATATATATATATATATATATATATATATATATATATATATATTTTGGAGTGTTTGATAGTGTTTAATAAATATACATATATAAATATTTAAATTAATTAAAAATAATTATTATCATAATCATTCTTTTTAATTATAATTTAATATTAATTATATATTATAATTTATGATATGTAATAAATTATAATATATAGATATATATATATATATTTTTTTTTTTTGGAGTGTTTCATAGTGTTTAATAAATATACATATATAAATATTTATTTAAAGTATAAATATATAATTAAATATAAATATTTATTATTAATTTATTATTAATCTAAAATAATTATTATCATAATAATAAGTTTTAATTATAATTTAATTTTAATTATATATTATAATAATATTGATTTTAATTATATATATTATAAAAATATATTTTGAAGTGTTTAATAGTGTTTAATAAATATACATATATAAATATTTAAATTAATTATTATGATAATAATTATTTTTAATTATAATTTAATTTTAATTAAATATTATAATTTATGATGTGTAATATATTATAATATATAACTATATATTATAATATATAAATATATATGGCTTAACAATTATTTTCATTATAATAAACATTTAAAAATCTACTTACTTTTTCAAATATCTTTCCTTCTGCTAATAAATGATCAATGGCCTTTTGAACGGCAGATTTTCCAAATTCATTGTGCAAATTCAATACTATATCGTTCACGCTGTAAGGTCTGTTTTGAATTTTTAAATGTTTGTATACGGTATCCATGGCCATTATTTGTTAACCAATAACATTTCTCTATATAACTTATATTAATTTATAAGCTGTAGCAATATTAATTAAAACAATATATATAAATATATATATATATATATATATATATATATATATATACATATACAAACATCAATGATTTTGTATTAGATGTATTAATAAAAATTAGATTATCGTCTCTTACCATATAAAATAATTAAAGAAAAAAATAGAATCTAACCATTTTTCAAAGCACATATAATATATTCTGAATTCAACATAAACCACAAAAAATATATTCGTTTATAGAACCATAAAAAAGAAAAAAAAAGAAAAATTAAAATCGTACACTTTTACGATACAATTAATTGGCTGATAAAAGGCGAAAGTTTACAATGCAAGAACATTCGAACAATGAAAAATATCCTATAACCTGTCAACATCAACGAAAACATTATCGACGACGACACTAGAAATCGCTTACAGCGCTTTAGAATATAAAACTAACAATTCACGATAATCGATCAAATGAAACATAAAAATTTTCTTGAAAAATCATTTATCATGATAATAAATTATTGTAGTTATGTTTCAATATAATTTACAATATACAAACATAATAAATATACATGTAAAAATACAATATATAAAAGAGTAATATTTCTATGATATTGGTTATGTTATCATAACTACGGTAGATAACAAATTATCGGCAATATTTTATTACTTACATATGAATTATACGCAGCTTGGTAAAAAATCGAAGAACAATATTATAGATTGCACAAACACACTAAGAAAAATAATAATTTCTTAATGAAAACTGTAGAACAATAAACGATAAAACAAGCCTGTCGGACATCTTGATGCCAATGATGGAAGCAATATACCGACTGAAACGTGATTGGTTATCATCTTAGCGGTAGTCACGTGACATCGATAGATATTTTAAATCTATACCAACAAATGATAACACATAAGAAAAGAGAATTCATTTTAAATGATTGTTCATAATAAAAGAAAAAAAAGAAAAAGGATGAAGTAAATAAAAATATTTTTATTATTATTATTATTATTATTATTTAAAATATTTATTAATATATAAAGATAAATAATAATTAGAAATATTTATTTAAAAACTCACAATTATTTTCGTAATGCTATATAAACTATTGAAAAAAATAATAATTATTTAAAAATTTTTAAATAACAAATATAATAGACATATTAATGTTTCTAATACAAAGCGCATTATTTTTTATTATTATTTGAATATATTTCTTATAGAAATTCAAATAATCAATCGTTTACGTCACAATTCATAATGGTACAGAAATCTTGCCTGAAAAAAAAAAAGCAATGTATGATTATTATAAAAAATTGTAATATTTCAAAAAAACAACATCTCCAATATTTATATTAACCATTGACTTTTTCTGATAAATGGATGAACTGTCGGCGGCAAAAATCCATTAAATTCACAAGATCTAGAAGCTGCATATGCACCCATATTGTTCCATACTAGCCAATCTCCTATTTGTAATTCTGGCATTAATATATCTTTGACGATACAATCATAGGAATCACAAGTTGGTCCCCATAAAGTAGAATAGTATTTTTTATCAGATACTGGCTACAAAAAATCCACTTTATATATATATATATATATATATAAAGTGGATTATATATATATATATATATATATATATATATATATATATATATTGAAATAAAAGAAAACAATTTTGATTATAAAATGTCAGTTATATACATTGAACAGTGGTATTGGATGACGTGAATTCAATTTCAACAATTCTTCTATAAATCCACTATATACTCCGCAGCTAACATAATACATATGTTTCAGACTATTTCCCACAGATACAGTTTTCTTAGAATGAACAACACTAGCCAAAGTAAATGCTGATGTTACGTAATATCTACCTGGTTCGCTTATGATTTCTATAGTAGGATCTATGTCTTTGATTGCATCATTAATCATATGTGAAATCTAAACAAAATACGAAGATAACTGTTAACATATTTCATATATATACATTCAAAAGTATCATCGTAATAATCAAACCTCATCAATTTGAAATTCACTTTCCCCAGGGAATCCTCCACCAATGTCAATTAATTTGATATCATTACATTGAATCGACTTAGCATAAGTAATCAATTCCTTACATATGTCAATTCCACGTACGTACGCATTTAAATCGACACATGGACTACCAACGTGAAAACTAAATCCATATAAAATTAAACCTAAATCCTTCGTAAGTTGTATTAATTCTTTTGCTTCATCACCTGGTTCACATCCAAATTTGGTTCCAAGTTTGACCCATCTAGCGACAGTAGAATTGCCGTCGCAACGAAAGCGAATAACTATTCTATTAAGAACAATATTTGAGTGAATTATCGACATCACGTAAGATAATTGACATAATACAGGAATACGGAGTAAAATTTACTTACTTTGCTTCGGGAAACAATTTTTTAATTTTATAAAGTTCGCATTTGCCATCCGCTGTCATTTTTTCGACACCTACACTTTTGGCAAATTTTATATGAGACGGAGACTTCGTAGGATGTGCAAAGATTATTCTATCTGGTGATATATTCAACTGCATAACTCCTTGAATTTCTTGCTATTACAAATTACGATTCAGAACATATAATATTATTTTACATAAAAATGAAATCATTTACCTTTGATGCGCAATCGAAATTGGCGTTCATAGCTGCAAGAATCTTAATCACCATTGGATGGGTATTACACTTTATAGCTAACAATAAAATTCTTCTATAGAATATTTTTGTAACGTTACATGGTAAAAAAATATTTTAGTAATCTTACCATAGTATGGCACAACTCTTGGCATTTTTTTGATCCAATCTTGATGCTTTTTAATTATAACACCGAGATCGAATATATAAAATGCATCTTCTTGATGACGAGTGCTAATGATTTTTTTTATAATGTCATATTCTACGATCTCATCTTCGTACAGATGAATTTCTTGGACATTAATTGAAGACATTTTTAACATATACTCCATAGTCGATGCTGGTGCTTCAATGCACAAACCCGTATTGTCACTGATTAACGCATGCTTCAAATTTATATGAGTGTATTACAAAGTAACTTACTTAAATAATGGCATGTTATCATAAAACAATTAATAAATGTTATAATATATCATTAAGAACATTTATTATGCAAGCAATTAGGAACTGTTGATATTGCATTAAGAACATTTATTTTCAAACAATTAATAACTAATGTCACATAACATTAAAAACATTTGTTTAATGTCTGTGAAAAATAATACGTAAAATAATAAGTAATAAGAAATTATTATAAATTCAAGGGTTAGTGATTTTGATAATTTACGTTTTTGATTTATATATATATATATATATATATATATATATATATATATATGTATACACAAACTTCTTATTTATATAAATCAGATTTATTATATATAATATTGAAATTATCGTTAGCTTATTAACATCATAATTTTAAATATTAACTTGTAAATTTTCAATATAAAATGAGAATGTGTTACGTTGGTTAATCGTATCTGCTACGTCGATGTGTATCTGCCTATGAGATAGACTATTAGACAATTAGAAAAGGGATTAAAGATAACAGCATTAATTATTATCATGTGTGAGTGTATATTTGAAAGAATTTTTCTACAACGAGCAAAAAGATGTCTCTTCTTTGATTGGTGTATATGTTTATGGAATGAAAAGAAGGGACAGAGATATTGAGAATGAAAATGAAATTTGGAGTTTACTTTGAGTGATATATGCATAACGTTATAACGAATAGGATAATAGCAACAAGGATTAATGAATGTTTAAGCATAAATGTGAGTGGGAATTAGAAAGGCTATGATTCATACATAAGAAAAAGATGAAACGTAGTTATATTTTTGATTAGATCAAACACGTAATAGCGTTTAGAATTGAACAATAGATAGTTACAAATAGAATAACACAGAGTACAGAGTTATTGTTATCTTGATTATAATATAATTATGTATAATGAAAGATTTCGTAGTTAATTAATCGTATTCGTGATTGTGTGCGAGATAAGCCGATCGATGATCAATAAAAAGAGATCAAAAGAATTTCTAACGTTAGTTATTTTTTATATAAACAGATCGTGCTACAAAGAGGAAAAAAAGACAAAAGAAATGATACTTGACGAGAAATAGTTTATGGATAAATGATAAACTTCGTTAAAAATTTACAAAATGATAAGCGTTTGATTAGATGGAACTTCGTATTATTAAATTAGATCGTGTTCATCGTTATTGAGCAAGAATTACTTCCATTCTTTCATACGACTATTTCCAAATAAAATATTCATTCAGAATTATATATTGTATGATTCAAAAGACAAAAAAAAAGAGAGAGAGAGAGAGGAAAAAAAAAAGAAAAACCACAAAGAATTTTATAACATAGATTTATAATGTGAAAATAAACTTATGTTTTAATTTCTAACGAAAATGATATAATATATATGTATTCATTAATCATTTTTAATACAACATTCGACGTATTCTTATTTCTTTGTCGCAGATATATATATATATATATATATATATATATATATATATATATATATATATTATATTAGATTCTTATATGTATCAATTATGTTTATTATTTTCTAGGGATTTATTGTGTAACAAATAATTACCCAGTTTGGAATATTGTGAAACACATTCTCCTAAAAAGGAAGATAAACATACGAAACATTGAAAATTAGGAATTAATTGTTAATTAATACTATTTAATATGATACATACGAAACGAATATTTACTTACGCCTTAGATGAGAACAATGAAAACAAATGTATACAACGAGATAAACAATGACATCATAAGGACAAATTTCTTCGCAAGAAGTTAATAATAGTTCATAATATATCTAATTCTATCGATGAAATCATCCAAGGTTTAAATATATTATATAAAATAAATTTAATAACGCAAGATTATTATTATTATAATAACAAATCATAGTGATTATATTTCAATAAGGTATATAAATATGATAAATATTATTTTAACATTTAAGAATGATATATATAAATTTTATAACAAAATACAATAATATGTCGATTGTTTCGTCATAAAAAAATTAATAAGTAAATGTTTATATTATATCTTATTATTATTATTATTATAATAATAGTAGTAGCAATAGTAATAATATATAATGGATTATTCCTACGGAATAAAATAATTAAAAAATAGTAAGAAAGAAGTATACCGTAGAAAACGAACTTGTGTTTTTATCTTTATAAAATTAACGTATAATACGTAAGTGTATATGCAATAATAATTAATATCGATAAAAATTGTTAATAAATAAGTTACTATTGCAGTATCGACATTTATAATATCTTCTAGATTCCATACCTACGTTAAAATATTTATTTCATTGTTTATATAAAGAAAAACGAAAAAAAAATAATATCGATCGTTCTAGGATGAAATTAAATAGCTGACAGAAATATAACGTTTATTTACCATTTAAAACCATACGAACTATGAAAACATTTTTATAATATCAAAAACGACATAATTGACAACATCAGTGAAAATAAATTTTAACGCTATAGGAAATACAACAAAAAATTGTTTATTAACGATCAAATTAAACATAGAAGTATTTTTGAAAACTCATTATTATAATATTAAATTATTTTGATTATGTTCCAATAGGATATACTTTATACAAACGTAACAAATATGCACGTAAAAATATAATATATACAAGAGTAATAAATCAAAGATGTTGCTTATCTTATCATCATTATGGTAGATGATAAATTTCCGGGCATTTTTTTATTACTTACATACGATTTATATGCAGCTAGAGTAAAAAATCGAAGAACAATATTATAATTGCATCAACACATGAGCAGAAGTAATAATCTGTTAATGAAAACTGTAGAACATCAAACGTTGAAGTAGGCCTGTCGGCTATCTTGATGCCGATGATGGAAGCACTATATCGAATGAAGCGTGGTTGGTTGTTTTTATCTAAGCAGCGTTCACGTGACTTCAAATGGATATTTTAAATTTATACCAAGAAACGATACTTCATAAGAAAAGAGTGTTTATTTTAAATGAATGTCCATAAAAAAAAAAAGAAAGAAAAAGGATAAAGTAAATAAAAATACATTTATTATTATTATTTAAAAAACTTATTAATATATAAAGAAAAATAATAAGTAGAAATATTTATTAAAACATCACAATTATTTTCGTAATCCTATATAAAATGTTCGAATAAACAATATTTACATGTAAATTTTAAAATAATGAACATAATAGATATATTAATGTTACTAATGCAAAGAGCATTTTTTTGTTATTATTTGAATATATTTGTTATAGAAATTCAAATCATCCATTCTGTTATATATAATCAATCGTTTATGAAACGATTCATAATGATACAAAAATCTTCCCTGAAAAAAAAAAATAGGCAATGTATGACTATTATCAAAAATTGTAATATTCCAAAAAAATTAATATCTCCAATATTTATATTAACCATTGACTTTTTCTGATAAATGAATGAACTAACGGTGGGATAAAACCATTAAATTTACAAACAATAGAAGTTCCATATGCACCCATGTCATTCCATACAAGCCAATCTCCTATTTGAAATTCTGGCAATAATACATCTTTGATAATACAATCACCGGAATCACACGTTGGTCCCCATAAAGTGGAATAGTATTTTTTATCAGATACAGTCTGCAACAAATTAACTTTCTACAATATATAATATATAAAATATAAATATACATATATATACATATAATTTAATATGTAAAAAATATAATAAATATAATATATTAATTATATACATTGAACAATGAATTTGGGCGACGTGATTTTAATTTATACAATTCTTCTATAAACCCACTATAAACTCCGCAGCTAACATAATACATCTGTTTCAAACTATTACCCACAGATACAGTTTTCTTAGAATGAATGAAACTAGCCAAAGTAAATGCTGATGTTACGTAGTATCTACCGGGTTCGCTTATGATTTCTATAGTGGAGTCTATTTCTTTGATTGCATCATTAATCATATGTGAAATCTAAACAAAATACGAAGATAACTATTAATATATTTCATATATATATATATATTCAAAAGTATCATCTTAGTAATCAAACCTCATCGATTTGAAATTCACTTTCCCCAGGGAATCCTCCACCAATGTCAATTAATTTGATATCATTATATTCAATCGATTTAGCAAAAGTAATCAATTCCTTACATATTTCAATTCCACGTACGTACGCATTAAATTCGACACATGGACTACCAACGTGAAAACTAAATCCATATAAAATTAAACCTAAATCCTTCGTAAGTTGTATTAATTCTTTTGCTTCATCGCCTGGTTCACATCCAAATTTGGTTCCAAGTTTGACGCATCTAGCGACAGCAGAATTGCCGTCGCAACGAAAGCGTATAACTATTCTATTAAGAACAATATTTGAGTGAATAATCGACATCACGTAAGATAATTGACATAATACAGGAATACAGAGTAAAATTTACTTACTTTGCTTCGGGAAACAATTTTTTAATTTTATAAAGTTCGCATTTGCCATCCGCAGTCATTTTTTCGACACCTACACTTTTGGCAAATTTTATATGAGACGGAAACTTCGTAGGATTTGCAAAGATTATTCTATCTGGTGATATACCAAGTTCCATAACTTGTTGAATTTCTTGCTATTACAAATTACGATTCAGAACATATAATATTATTTTACATAAAAATAAAATCATTTACCTTTGATGCGCAATCGAAATTGGCGTTCATAGCTGCAAGAATCTTAATCACCATTGGATGGGTATTACACTTTATAGCTAACAATAAAATTCTTCTATAGAATATTTTTGTAACGTTACAGGGTAAAAAAATATTTTAGAAATCTTACCATAGTATGGCACAACTCTTGGCATTTTTTTGATCCAATCTTGATGCTTTCTAATTATAACGCCGAGATCGAATATATAAAATGCATCTTCTTGATGACGAGTGCTAATAATTTTTTTTATAATGTCATAATCTCCAATCTCGTCCTCATACAGGTGAATTTCTTGGACATTAATTGAAGACATTTTTGACATACACTCCATACTCTATGCTAGTGCTTCAATGTATAGACCAGTATTGTCACTAATTAACGGCATGCATCAAATTTATATGATTGTATTACAAATCAACTTACGCACATAATGGTCTGTTATTATAAAACTATCAGTTTATATATATATATATATATATATATATATATATATATCATATTAGATTCTTATATGTATCAATTATGTTTATTATTTTCTAGGGATTTATTGTGTAACAAATAATTACCCAGTTTGGAATATTGTGAAACACATTCTCCTAAAAAGGAAGATAAACATACGAAACATTGAAAATTAGGAATTCATTATTTATTAATACTATTTAATATGATACATACGAAACGAATATTTACTTACGCGTTAGATGAGAACAATGAAAACAAATGTATACAACGAGATAAACAATGACATCATAAGGACAAATTTCTTCGCAAGAAGTTAATAATAGTTCATAATATATCTAATTCTATCGATGAAATCATCCAAGGTTTAAATATATTATATAAAATAAATTTAATAACGCAAGATTATTATTATTATAATAACAAATCATAGTGATTATATTTCAATAAGGTATATAAATATGATAAATATTATTTCAACATTTAAGAATGATATATATAAATTTTATAACAAAATACAATATTATGTCGATAGTTTCGTCATAAAAAATTAATAAGTAAATGTTTATATTATATCTTATTATTATTATTATAATAATAGTAGTAGTAATAGTAATAATATATAATGGATTATTCCTACGGAATAAAATAATAAAAAAATAGTAAGAAAGAAGTATACCGTAGAAAACGAACTTGTGTTTTTATCTTTATAAAATTAACGTATAATACGTAAGTGTATATGCAATAATAATTAATATCGATAAAAATTGTTAATAAATAAGTTACTATTGCAGTATCGACATTTATAATATCTTCTAGATTCCATACCTACGTTAAAATATTTATTTCATTGTTTATATAAAAAAAAACGAAAAAAAAATAATGTCGATCGTTCTAGGATGAAATTAAATAGCTGACAGAAATATAACGTTTATTTACCATTTAAAACCATACGAACTATGAAAACATTTTTATAATATCAAAAATGACATAATTGACAACATCAGTGAAAATAAATTTTAGCGCTATAGGAAATACAACAAAAAATTATTTATTAACGATCAAATTAAACATAGAAGTATTTTTGAAAACTCATTATTATAATATTAAATTATTTTGATTATGTTTCAATAGGATATACTTTATACAAACGTAACAAATATGCACGTAAAAATATAATATATACAAGAGTAATAAATCAAAGATATTGCTTATCTTATCATCATTACGGTAGATGATAAATTTCCGGGCATTTTTTTATTACTTACATACGATTTATATGCAGCTGAAGTAAAAAATCGAAGAACAATATTATAATTGCATCAACACATGAGCAGAAGTAATAATCTGTTAATGAAAACTGTAGAACATCAAACGTCGAAGCAGGCGTGTCGGCTATCTTGGTGCAAATGATGGAAGCACTATATCGACTGAAGCGTGGTTGGTTGTTTTTATCTAAGCAGCGTTCACGTGACTTCAAATGGATATTTTAAATTTATACCAAGAAACGATACTTCATAAGAAAAGAGTGTCCATTTTAAATGAATGTTCATAAAAAAAGAAAAAAAAAGAAAAAGGATAAAGTAAATAAAAATATATTTATTATTATTATTTAACATATTTATAAATATATAAAGATAAATGATAAGTAGAAATATTTATTAAAACATCACAATTATTTTCGTAATCCTGTATAAACTGTTCGAATAAACAATATTTATATCTAAATTTTAAAATAAAAAATATAATAGACATAATAATGTTTCTAATATAAAGCGCATTTTTTTATTATTATTTGAATACATTTGTTACAGAAATTCAAATCATCCATTCTGTGATATATAATCAATCGTTTATGAAACGATTCATAATGATACAAAAATCTTCCCTGAAAAAAAAAAAATAGGCAATGTATGAATATTATCAAAAATTGTAATATTCCAAAAAAATTAATATCTCCAATATTTATATTAACCATTGACTTTTTCTGATAAATGAATGAACTAATGGTGGCATAAAACCATTAAATTTACAAACAATTGAAGTTCCATATGCACCCATGTCATTCCATACAACCCATTCCCCTATTTGAAGTTCTGGCAATAATACATCTTTGATGATACAATCACCGGAATCACACGTTGGTCCCCATAAAGTGGAATAGTATTTTTTATCAGATACAGGCTGCAACAAATTAACTTTTTACAATATATAATATATAATAGATATATATACATATATATAAATAATTTAAATATATTAAATTAATTATGTACATTGAACAATGAATTTGGGCGACGTGATTTTAATTTATACAATTCTTCTATAAATCCACTATAAACTCCGCAGCTAACATAATACATCTGTTTCAGACTATTTCCCACAGCTACAGTTTTCTTAGAATGAACGTAGCTAGCCAAAGTAAATGCTGATGTTACGTAGTATCTACCGGGTTCGCTTATGATTTCTATAGCAGGGTCCATTTCTTTAATTGCATGATTAATCATATGTGAAATCTAAACAAAATACGAAGATAACTAATAATATATTTCATATATATATATATATATATATATATATATATATATATATATATATATTTACAAAAGTATCATCTGAACAATCAAACCTCATCGATTTGAAATTCACTTTCCCCAGGGAATCCTCCACCAATGTCAATTAATTTTATATCATTACATTCAATCGATTTAGCAAAAGTAATCAATTCCTTACATATTTCAATTCCTCGTACGTACGCATTAAATTCGATACATGGACTACCAACGTGAAAACTGAATCCATATAAAATTAAACCTAAATCCTTCGTAAGTTGTATTAATTCTTTTGCTTCTTCGCCTGGTTCACATCCAAATTTAGTTCCAAGTTTGACGCATCTAGCGATAGCAGAATTGCCGTCGCAACGAAAGCGAATAACTATTCTATTAAGAACAATATTTGAGTGAATTATCGACATCACGTAAGATAATTGATATAATACAGGAATACAGAGTAAAATTTACTTACTTTGCTTCGGGAAACAATTTTTTAATTTTGTAAAGTTCGCATTTACCATCTGCAGTCATTTTTTCGACACCTACACTTTCGGCAAATTTTATATGAGACGGAAACTTCGTAGGATTTGCAAAGATTATTCTATCTGGTGATATACCAAGTTCCATAACTTGTTGAATTTCTTGCTATTACAAATTACGATTTGGAACATATAATATTATTTTACATAAAAATGAAATCATTTACCTTTGATGCGCAATCGAAATTTGCGTTCATAGCTGCAAGAATCTTAATCACCATTGGATGGGTATTACACTTAATAGCTAACAATAAAATTCTTCTATAGAATATTTTTGTAACGTTACAGGGTAAAAAAATATTTTAGAAATCTTACCATAGTATGGCACAACTCTTGGCATTTTTTTGATCCATTCTTGATGTTTTTTAATTATAACACCGAGATCGAATATATAAAATGCATCTTCGTGATCACGAGTGCTAATGATTTTTTTTATAATGTCATAGTCTCCAATCTCATCTTCGTACAGGTGAATTTCTTGGACATTAATTGAAGACATTTTTGACATATACTCCATAGTCGATGCTAGTGCTTCAATGTATAGACCCGTATTGTCACTGATTAACGGCATGCTTCAAATTTATATGATTGTATTACAAAGCAACTTACTTAAATAATGGCATGTTATCATAAAACAATTAGTAAATGTTGTAATATATCATTTAGAACATTTATTATGCAAGCAATTAGGAACTGTTGATATTGCATTAAGAATATTTATTTTCAAGCAATTAATAATTAATGACACATAACATTAAAAACATTTGTTTAATCTCTTTGATAAATAATACGTAAATTAATGAGTAATAAAAAATTATAAATTGTAGAGTTATTAATTTTGATTATATTCGTCTTAGATTTATATATATATATATATATATATATATATATATATATACACATACTTCTTATCTATATAAATCAGACTTATTATATATAATATTGAAATTATCATTATCATAATAATTTTAAATATTAAAATTTAAATTTTCAATATGAAATAGGAATATTTTGCGTTGGTGAATCGTATCTACTACGTCGATGTGTATTTGCCTATAAGATAGACCAATAGAAAATTAGAAAAGGCATTAAAGATTACACTATTAATTATTATCGTGTGTGAGTGTATATTTGAAAGAATTTTTCTACAACGAGCAAAAAGGTGTTTTTTTCCTTAATTGATGTATTTGTTCATGAAATGATAAGAAATGGCAGAGATATTGGAAATGAAAATGAGATTTGGAGTGTACTTAGAGTGATATAGGTATAACGTTATAACGAATAAGACAATAGCAATAAAGATTAATGAATATTTATACGTAAATGTGAGTGTTAATTAGAAAAGTTATGAGTCATATATAAGGAAAAGATGAAACGTAGTTATATTTTAGATTAGATCAAGCATGTAATAGCGTTTAAAATTAAAGAACAGATAATTACAAATAGAATAGGACAGAGTAAAGAGTTGTTATTATCTTAATTATAATATAATTATGTATAATGAAAGATTCCGGAGTTAATTAATCGTATGCGTTAATATGTCCGAGATAAGCCGATGAATAATTTAATATTATAACAAATGTTATCATTCAATAAATGTTATGTTTCAATACGATGCATTTTATACATAAATAACAAATATGAACGTAAAAATATAATATATAAAAGAGTAATAAATCAATGATGTTGCTTATCTTATCATCATTACGATAGATGACAAATTTCCGAGAATTTTTTTATTACATACATACGAATTATATACAGCTGGAGTAAAAAGTCGAAGAACAATATTATAATTGCATCAACACATGAGCAGAAATAATAATCCGTTAATGAAAACTGTAGAACATCAAATGTTCAAGCAGGCCTATTGTCTATCTTGATGCCAATGATAGAAGAACTATATTGACTGACAAGTGGTTGACTGTTTTATCTAAGCGGCGTTCACGTGCTTCAAATAGATATTTTAAATCTATGCCAACAAACGATACGTCATAAGAAAAGAGTGCCCATTTTAAATGAATTTTCATAAAAAAAGAAAAAAAAGAAAAAGGATAAAGTAAAAAAAAATACATTTATTATTATTAATATATTTATAAATATATAAAGATAAATGATAAGTAGAAATATTTTTTAAAAAATCAGAATTATTTTTGTAATCCTGTATGAACTGTTCGAATAAACAATATTTATATATAAATTTTAAAATAAAAAATATAATAGACATAATAATGTTTCTAATATAAAGCGCATTTTTTTGTTATTATTTGAATATATTTGTTATAGAAATTCAAATCATCCATTCCGTTATATATAATCAATCGTTTATGTCACGATTCGTAATGTTACAAAAATCATCCCTGAAAAAAATGTAAAGAATGTATGATTATTATAAAAAATTGTAATATTACAAGAAATTAACATCTCCTATATTTATATTTACCATTGACTTTTTCTAATAAATGGATGAACTATCGGCAGCGAAATCCCATTAAATTCACAAGATCTGGAAGCTGCATAAGCACCCATGTTGTTCCATATAAACCAATCTCCTATTTGTAATTCTGGCATTAATATATCTTTGACGATATAATCATAGGAATCACAAGTCGGTCCCCATACAGTAGAATAATATTCTTTATCAGATACTGGCTACAAAAAATCCACTTTTTATATATATATATATATACATATGTATTGAAATAAAAGAAAACAATTTTGATTATAAAATGTCAGTTATATACATTGAATAGTGCTTTTGGATGACGTGAATTCAATTTCAACAATTCTTCTATAAACCCACTATAAACTCCGCAGCTAACATAATACATCTGTTTCAAATTATTTTCCACAGAAACAGTTCTCTTAGAATGAACGACACTAGCCAAAGTAAATGCTGATGTTACGTAGTATCTACCGGGTTCGCTTATGATTTCTATAGTAGGGTCTATATCTTTAATTGCATCATTAACTAGATGTGAAATCTAAACAAAATACGAAGATAATTATTAATATATTTCATATATATACATTCAAAAGTATCATCTGAATAATCAAACCTCATCGATTTGAAATTCACTTTCCCCAGGGAATCCTCCACCAATGTCAATTAATTTTATATCATTACATTCAATCGATTTAGCAAAAGTAATCAATTCCTTACATATTTCAATTCCACGTACGTACGCATTAAATTCGACACATGGACTACCAACGTGAAAACTAAATCCATATAAAATTAAACCTAAATCCTTCGTAAGTTGTATTAATTCTTTTGCTTCATCGCGTGGTTCACATCCAAATTTGGTTCCAAGTTTGACGCATCTAGCGACAGCAGAATTGCCGTCGCAACGAAAGCGAATAACTATTCTATTAAGAACAATATTTGAGTAAATAATCGACATCACGTAAGATAATTGACATAATACAGGAATACGGAGTAAAATTTACTTACTTTGCTTCGGGAAACAATTTTTTAATTTTATAAAGTTCGCATTTGCCATCCGCAGTCATTTTTTCGACACCTACACTTTTGGCAAATTTTATATGAGACGGAAACTTCGTAGGATTTGCAAAGATTATTCTATTTGGTGATATACCAAGTTCCATAACTTGTTGAATTTCTTGCTGTTATAAATTACGATTTAGAACATATAATATTATTTTACATAAAAATGAAATCATTTACCTTTGATGCGCAATCGAAATTTGCGTTCATAGCTGCAAGAATCTTAATCACCATTGAATGGGTATTACACTTAATAGCTAATAATAAAATTCTTCTATAGAATATTTTTGTAACGTTACAGGGTAAACAAATATTTTAGAAATCTTACCATAGTATGGCACAACTCTTGGCATTTTATTGATCCATTCTTGATGCTTTTTAATTATAACACCGAAATCGAATATATAAAATGTATCTTCGTGATCACGAGTGCTAATGATTTTTTTTATAATGTCATTTTCTTCGATTTCATCCTCATACAGGTGAATTTCTTTGACATTAATTGAAGACATTTTTGACATATACTCCTTAGTCTATACTAGTGCTTTAATGTATATACCAGTACTGTCACTGACCAATGGCATTACATCAAATTTATATGTTGATATTCCATATTTACTTATGAAAATTATTGAATAATTTATAACTATTTTGACATAGCATTAAGAATATTTATTTAATAGCTTATAATAATAAAACGTAAAACGATAAGAAATAAGAAATTGTTATAAAATCTACAAATATTAATTATGGCCATTATATTTTAGTTTCTTGTTCACAGATATTTCTTATCTATATAAATAAATCAAACATTAAATATTAGACAGGAATTAACATTGACTTATTAACGCAAAGTGCGAATCAATCGTACTTACGTATTAGATAAGCCGATCGCCATTTGGCAAAGGGCTAAATGTTTATCATCGTTAATTAATACTGTATGTATTTGTGTGCGTGCGTATACATTTCAGTCAAATTGTTTGATAGCCGAGCAGATCGCTGTTTTTACTTTGTAAAGTGCGTTTGTTTAAGGAAGGATGAGGAGATTAAAAATGAAACGGGATTGATTGAAATGGACAAAGAAGTAAAGAATAGGATAAAAACAATAGAGATTATCGAATGCCAATATATAAATATATATTATTAATATAGTATAAATACCAATAATAGTAATAATATAAATTAATATAAAAAAAATAGTATTGAAAGAAATATCCCAAAGATAATACGGAAACGTACTCGTGTTTTTATTTTTATAAAATTAACATATAATAAGTAAGTGTATATTCAATAATTATTAATATCTATAAAAATTGTCAATAAATAAGTTACTATTGCAATATCGATATTTATAATATATTCCAAATTCCATTCCTACGTTAAAATATTTATTTCATTGTTTATATACAAAAAAAAAACGAAAAAAAAATAAGATCAATACTTCTAGGATAAAATTAAATAGCTGATAGAAATAAAACTTCTACTTACGATTCCATTCGAACTATAAAAACATTCTTATAATATCAAAAACGACATAATTGACAACATCAATGAAAATAAATTTTAGCGCTATAGGAAATATGACAAAAAATGGTTTATTAACGATCAAATTAAACATAGAAGTATTTTTGAAAACTCATTATTATAATATTAAATTATTTTGATTATGTTTCAATAGGATATACTTTATACGAAAATAATAAATATGCAAATAAAAATATAATATATAAAGAGAAATGAATCAAAGATTATTTTATCATCATTACGGTCGATGACAAATTACCAAGCGTTTTTTTATTATTTACGTACGTATTATGTACAACTTAAATAAAAAATCGAAGAACAATATTGTAATAGCATAAACATACTTACAAAAATAATAATTTATTAATGAAAACTGTAGAACATCGATCGTTGATACGGCATAGCCATTTATCTTAATGGCAATATGACGACTAAAATATGATTGTTCATCGTCTTAACAGCGATCATGTGACTTCAAATAGATATTTTAAGTTTGTATAAACAAACGATACTTCATAAGAAAATAATGTTCATTTTAAATGAATGTTCATAATAAAAGAAAAAAAAATTGAATGAATTAAATAAAAATATTTTTATTCTTATTATTTAATAGATTTATTAATATATGAAGATAAATGATAATTAGAAATATTTATTAAAAAATCAGAATTATTTTTGTAATCCTGTATGAACTGTTCGAATAAACAATATTTATATATAAATTTTAAAATAAAAAATATAATAGACATAATAATGTTTCTAATATAAAGCGCATTTTTTTGTTATTATTTGAATATATTTGTTATAGAAATTCAAATCATCCATTCCGTTATATATAATCAATCGTTTATGTCACGATTCGTAATGTTACAAAAATCATCCCTGAAAGAAATGTAAAGAATGTATGATTATTATAAAAAATTGTAATATTACAAGAAATTAACATCTCCAATATTTATATTTACCATTGACTTTTTCTAATAAATGGATGAACTATCGGCAGCGAAAACCCATTAAATTCACAAGATCTGGAAGCTGCATAAGCACCCATGTTGTTCCATATAAGCCAATCTCCTATATGTAATTCTGGCATTAATACATCTTTGACGATATAATCATAGGAATCACAAGTCGGTCCCCATACAGTAGAATAATATTCTTTATCAGATATTGGCTAAAAAATTCCACTCTATATATATATATATATATATATATTGAAATAAAAGAAAACAAGTTTGATTATAAAATGTCAGTTATATACATTGAACAATAGTATTGGATGACGTGAATTCAATTTCAACAATTCTTCCATAAACCCACTATAAATTCCGCAGCTAACATAATACATCTGTTTCAAACTACTACCCACAGATACAGTTCTCTTAGAATGAACGACACTAGCCAAAGTAAATGCTGATGTTACGTAGTATCTACCGGGTTCGCTTATGATTTCTATAGTAGGGTCTATATCTTTGATTGCATCATTAACCAGATGTGAAATCTAAACAAAATACGAAGATAATTATTATATTTCATATATATACATTCAAAAGTATCATCTGAATAATCGAACCTCATCGATTTGAAATTCACTTTCCCCAGAGAATCCTCCACCAATGTCAATTAATTTGATATCATTACATTCAATCGATTTAGCAAAAGAAATCAATTCCTTACATATTTCAATTCCTCGTACGTACGCATTAAATTCGCCACATGGACTACCAACGTGAAAACTAAATCCATATAAAATTAAACCTAAATCCTTTATAAGTTGTATTAATTCTTTTGCTTCATCGCCTGGTTCACATCCAAATTTGGTTCCAAGTTTGACGCATCTAGCGACAGCAGAATTGTCGTCGCAACGAAAGCGAATAATTATTCTATTAAGAACAATATTTGAGTGAATAATCGACATCACGTAAGATAATTAACATAATACAGGAATACGGGGTAAAATTTACTTACTTTGCTTCGGGAAACAATTTTTTAATTTTATAAAGTTCGCATTTGCCATCCACTGTCATTTTTTCGACACCTACGCTTTTGGCAAATTTTATATGAGACGGAGACTTCATAGGATGTGCAAAGATTATTCTATCTGGTGATATATTCAACTGCATAACTTGTTGAATTTCTTGCTGTTATAAATTACGATTTAGAACATATAATATTATTTTACATAAAAATGAAATCATTTACCTTTGATGCGCAATCGAAATTTGCGTTCATAGCTGCAAGAATCCTAATCACCATTGAATGGGTATTACATTTTATAGCTGACAATAAAATTCTTCTATAGAGTATTTTTTTAACGTTACATGGTATACAAATATTTTAGAAATCTTACCATAGTGTGGCACAACTCTTGGCATTTTTTTGATCCAATCTTGATGTTTTTTAATTATAACACCGAGATCGAATATATAAAATGCATCTTCCTGATGACGAGTGCTAATGATTTTTTTTATAATGTCATATTCTTCGATCTCGTCCTCGTACAGGTGAACTTCTTTGACATTAATAGAAGACATTTTTAACCTACACTCTATAATGTATATTGTTGCAATATATAAACTATATTATCACTGATAATTATTGTTACTCTGTATATGTGTTAAAATTTTTTATCTGATCAAGATAATTTTGAACTATTACCACAAATTATGAGCTATTGTCATATAGTTTAGTATTAGTACGATGAAACAACTAGAATATTTGTTTAAAGTCCTTCAGATATAATACGCTACAAATTATCAATGATTATCAAGCTTTGAAACTAATAACTTCTAAATAAAAATCGTTACCCCTGTAAACAATAAATATATACAATATATTGAGAAAAAAATTCAACGTATATATTAATAATAACATATAAATTAATAACTATATGATTCAAATGTACTAAAATCACATAAATGATTTTGAAATGTCGGGGATTATAAAGAAATATTATAAAAATATTTCAACAATTTTTATCTTTTATTTTATTATTAAAAAAATAATAATTCATTTAATTTACAACAATCATTATTATACAAAATTAAGCACAATTATTTTAAATATTAAATTTTAAGATATTAGTATACATGGCCATTATATATTAAACGTTTCCCTTTATAACTCTAATTTATTTATAAGCTGTAACAATCTTAATTAAAATAATATATACGCACACATACGCGCTTAAAAGATTTTTTAATTAAAAAATTAAATATTCGCATTTTCTTGAATGATCATTATTATAATATTAAATCATGCCGATTATATTTTAAAATAAGATCTATAAGAAAATATAATTGATATATTTAATAATAGCATATAAATATGTAACAAAACGCAATATTTTGTCAAATGTTTTATCAAAAATAATTAATGAATGCTAATATTATATATTATTATTATAGTAATAGTAGTAGTAATAGTAATAATATATACTCGATTATTTCTACGGAAGAAAACCATAAAAAAAAATAACGCTGAAAAAAATGTCCGGTAGATAATATGGAAACAAACTCGTATTTTTATCTTTATAAAAAGAATATACATTCACTAATTATTATATTGATAAATATATAACTATTGCAATAACGATATTTAAGATATATTCTAAATTTCATACATACATTCAAATATTTATTTCTTGTTTATAATATAGAAAAATGAAAGAAAGAAAAATAATATCGATAACTTCCATTATAAAATTAAATAGTTGATATAAATAAAATTATTACTTACGATTCAAAATCATTCAAACTGTGAAAAGTGTCTTATAATATCATAAAGCACGACATAATCAACAACAACAATTGTTTATTATCGATCAAAATAAACATACAAGCTTTTTTTTAAGATCTCATTATTATAATATTAAATTATTCTAGTTATGTTTTAATATGATATAAATTATGCAAATACAGCAGATATGTATGTCAAAATATAATATATAAGAGAGTAATAATACCAAAATATTAATTATCTTATCATCATTATAGTAATTTAAAAAATTTGTATAAATATAAATCGAATAAAAATCGAATAACAAATACTATATTATTATAAACATATTTCTTTTCTTTTTTTTTTTTTGATAGAATGTTGACAGTGATTATAATATATATAAAATAAAAATTTACTTATTATGATTATATATTACTAATTTAATAATTATATAAATGATCCAATTTCTGATGATAAAAATATTTTTTTTATTAATATTACGAAAAAATGTTTACATAAACAATTTTTATTTTTTACTTTATCGTCAATGAACAATTACTTTTATCTTTTATTTACAAACAATTATTGTTTCATAGTACGTCATGTTATGACTTGACATTCCTCGACTTAGATAAAATTTCATATAGGAATATTCAATGTCGTGTGATAATTTGTCCTATTTACTAATGTTTCTATTAAAACTACATATAGTGTCGACGATGCACACTGATAATATTTATTCAATGCCTTTAAAATTTACATATTATAATAAATGTAAAATTGGTAAATATGTTTCAAACATTAAAAAAACTGCATGATACGAAAAGTATATTATGGAATAGAACTAAATAATTCCTTTCAAATAAGTCATAAGTAAGTAAATACGTAGTACATTGTATTTCAATATTCAGCATTCTCAGTGATATATAATATTGAAAATTTTTCAATTGAGAAACTGCTATTATATAAAGAAATGAAAAGTGAAAGAATAAAAGAACCTAATTAAATATTACTTTACCGTAACTCATATGATTGATTCATTTCTAACCAGCAGACACTTGACATTGAATTAATGTTACTAACATATTTTAAACATATTTAAATATAGAAAAGCGCATAAGAAAAAAAGCTATCCTTATAAATATAAAAACTATAGAATAATATCTTAAAATTAAACAAATTTTTGTAAAAATTGTCGAACATTGTGGACACAATTGTCGATAAATGAGTACATTTATCGGTAAGTCGATAATTTATCATAAATATCAAAATTATAATAAGATTTTCATAATTAAATAATAAAGATAATGAATATTGTTCATAATATTACAAATGTTAAAAAAAAAATACATATATATGTTTCAACGTAATGAAAAACGAAGGAATTTTCATTTTTTTAATTTTTTCCAAATGAAATGAAAATCAACATAAGAAATTTTCTAAAATAAACAAATTTTCGTCATATATTTTATTATTTTATATAAACAATGAATCGTAATGTCAATAATGATTTTCATAAATTTTCTACTTTATTAATAAACCATATAATTTATATACGATTATCGACAAAAATATAACCTATAAATTAATGTCGATTATGATTTTCTTATATTCTCTTCTTTATTAATACACCGTATAATTTGTACACGATTATCAATAAAAATATAACCTATAAATGAATGTCGATAATGATTTTCTTAAATTTTCATCTTTAATAATATACTGTTTAATTTGTACACGGTTATCGACAAAAATATAACCTAATAATATTAAGTACCAATAATGGCCCACAAGATTACTAAATAACAAATGAAAATTCTCGGTCGATAAACTTTTACTCTCTAGATAAAATGATTCCTACAATATCGACAGTGATATATTCACAAATACATCTACCCCAATACATATCTTCTTACTCAACCGATAATGAGTATCGAAATACATATATATATATATATATATATCATAACTCTAAGCATCCAAACACGCGTTCATATATAGCCACTCATATAAAAATGCATATCCATATCCACTAACGCAATAATAAAACCATATGTTACCTTATATATTGGTATTATTAATCAATTTATTTATTCAAAGATGAATATATCAATGTTTTCTCCCAACAATTTCTTGAATGGTACAGTTCAAGACTTAGTATCCTTTAAGTAATAATCTCGGTCGCATCTCATGTTTATCAAATAGAAAAGAAAATTAAGAAAAAAGAAATTTTGTAAGTCATATATACATTCATATATATATATATATATATATATATATATATATACACTTTATTAGTACCAAGTATAAACTCAAAATCTCAACAGAGGACATTTAGAAGGATACATTATGAACTGTTATTCGTGCGAGTTATCCCTCTCTGTCTCTATTTCTCACTTTCTCTCACTCTACCTCGCTCACTCCCTATCTCAATCTGTAGTAAGAAAGTAATACGAATTATAACCGAGTCAATTTGGAATGTGCTGATAATAATGGGTAATCTAATTAATTTAATTATTATCGAATTTCATTGTTCCATTTTTTATACTTTTCTTTTTTCGACTTTCTTCCTCATCTATCTGTGACATTAGATATAAGAAATTTAATATAAAGAGGATAAAAAGAAATTTTCGTCTTATCGTTTGTCATTTCGCGTGTGAGTGAAAATATATGTTACGAATGATAAGGAAATTAATTGTTTCGAATTTTGTGTGATGATATTTACTTTATTAATTTTCTTTTTATTTTATCCTTTTCTTTTTTTTTCTTTTTTTTTTATTATTATTATTAATAATTATTATTATTCTTTCTATCGTCCGGATCATTTTTCAGATGTGTCTTTGCATCGTTATATACGAAAATTTGATAATATAATAGATCTGTGTTATTTTATATTTTAATTGTCGATAGAACAGATTTAAAATTTTATTCTATTGTTACATTTTCATTGGATATTTATTTCAAAGATGATAATTTGAAAGTGACTGATCATTTATCACTTTGAATTACGCAAATTTTCTTAATACATTAACGACACTTCGTATGGTATATCTGTTTGTGTGTATATATGTATATGTGTACATATATATATATATATATATGTATATATAAATATACATATATACTAGAGATAAAAGATAAGAAAGATTAAGATGTCATATACTACTTAAGATTTTTTATGACGTATAAATACTTTTTTTCGTTTTAAAGAAATATATATATATATATATATATATATATATATATATATATAACATCATGATTAGTATAATTACTGATAACGTTAGAAATATCTCAAGTGCCAGGATGTTATACATCAATAGTTAATATCGCCATTTGCAATTTCTATAGATTTTGTTTTGTTACTCATTTGTTTTTTTTTTCTTTTTTTTTCCTTCTCTCTCATCTTAAACTGTTTTATCGACATGTCGTGTATAAATTATATTACAGATAACATTATTAGATATTGTAGCGGGAGAAAGCTTTATGTTAATATGGCTGCATCCGCATCCATTTTATTAGTAATTATTGCTTTATCAATTGGATTACAAGCGAATAAATTTAAAGGTAGCGATGTATTAGATTTCGTACCACTTATCGACGGGTAAATAACATTTGTTTTTGTTAAATTTTTTAAACTCGGTCGATAAAGTATAATCGAACTTATTGATACTACTTTACAGGCATAACGATTTACCATACAATATGTATGTAAAGTTGAATAATTTGAAGGAATTTCCATTTAAAAAATTAATCATTAATGATCCAATTTGGGGAAAAGAAGTATGCCCAACATGTTACACCGACTTGCCACGTTTAAAAGCTGGAAAAGTTGGTGGACAGGTAAGTTATATAATCGAATAAAATTTGTATAATTTTTTCTTTTTTTATTATTTTTATGATTGTTATTGTTGTTATTGTTGACTAATCGTTATTTGATAAATTAAATTAATATATATATATTTTTTTTTTGTTATATTCCTTACAGTTTTGGGTTGCGTATGTGTCCTGTAAGTCACAATACAAAGATGCAGTACAATTGACATTACGTCAGATAGACATGATCAAAAGATTTATAAATCTTTATCCGGAACATTTGGAATTGGTTAAACACGCAAGAAACATTGAACTTGTTTGGAGAAAAGATAAAATAGCATCGATGATTGGTGTCGAGGGTGGACATTCATTGGATTCCAATTTGGCTATATTAAGGACTTACTACGAATTAGGTGTTCGCTATGTTTCATTGACGCATATTTGTAATACACCTTGGTAAGTCTCACTGCAATACCGACTAATGATAATATATATACTATAAATGTATCGTATTAAACAAAATTATCTTTCTCTACATTATCGACAGTTGATATGTAAAAATTCATAATAATACATTTTTATATTTCATCTTTCAAAATATTATTTTAGTAGAATATTCTAACATTATTCATGATTATAAATATATTATAATAATTGCAACTATTTTTTTCAAGCATGTACTTCTTTATCGTATGATGATAAATTCTTTACAAACAAGTTGTTATTCCTTTTTTAATCGAGACAATGATTATTATAATATCAATTATTATTAATGAGATTACATTACAATGACCTTCTGTTCTTTTTTTTTTGTCTTTCTTTAAAGGGCTGATACAGTTATCTTCAACGACGGATACGTACATAATCTTACAAAATTTGGAGAAGTATAATTATTTTCTTTTATTTTGTTTTACTTTTATCCAAATAACAAGTTTTACTCAAGATAAAGTTAAATTGTTTTTCTAGAGCATTGTTTACGAAATGAATCGTCTTGGGATGTTAATCGATCTCTCACACGTTTCCCATAATGTCATGAGACAAGTTCTTGCTATATCACGAGCACCTGTTATATTTTCTCACTCCTCCGCATTTTCTCTTTGTAATAATTATCGAAACGTTCCTGATGACGTACTACATTTGGTAGTAAGTAATATCACTAATATTAAACAAAAATAATGTACTTTTTATAAATTATACTTTATCGACAGAAAAAAAATGAGGGGATCGTTATGGTTAATTTTTATTCGGGATTTGTTAATTGCAACAAATCTAGAAACGCAACAATGCAAGATGTTGTAGGTATGATTTATGATTTATTAAATGATAAAAAAAGAAAACATTTAATTATCGTCTATTATTCTTGTCATTGATTAATTAAGTCTATTGATGAATAAAGTCTGGTTCTTATATATTTCTATATCTTTCTATATATCTAATATATATTTCTTTTTTAGATCATATTAATTACATTAGAAAAATTGTTGGAGTAAATCATATCGGTATTGGAGCTGATTATGATGGTGTCGATAAGTAAGAAAAAATTAATAATAATAATATTAATAATAATAATAATAATAATAATAATAATAATAATAATAATAACAATAATAATAATAATAATAAAAGTAATGATTATTTATGAATAATTCTAAATAAATACAGATTCCCGGAAGGTTTAGAAGATGTGTCAAAGTACCCATCATTGTTTGAAAGTTTATATGAAAACCGTAAAGGAGAACAAGAATGGAGCAAAGAGGATTTAGGAAAGTTAGCTGGAAGAAATTTTATCGTAGTTATGACCAAAGCAGAAATAGTACGATGATTAATTTTAATATCAATTTGATTATAATTAAAAGAACGATTTATAAAATAATATATGAATTTATTTTCTTTAACAAAAAGGTTCGCAATGCGATGTCATCTCATCCGCCTATCGAAGATATTATTAATGTAAGAGATATATCTCAAGCGCAAACAAATGAAGGATTGAAGCCGGGATTATGTCAAACTGCAAAAGAGTAAATATTTTCTGAAATCCATTAGAAGAATCATATTTTATTGGTTGAAAAATAAATTATTCTTATCTCGATTTCATTTTTATTTATCTATTTTTTACAGATGGAATCAGATATTATATTCAAATACCCTAAGTGAAACTGAGCCAACCGATTCAAATCAATAATATTATTAGAAATAGTATAATTTGTATTTTTAGATTTAAAACAAACACACATAATGTTAGTATTTTACATATGATACATTATTATATAATATTTTAATTATCACATTTCTTTTATTATAATAAAAAAATAATTTATTCTAAATTAAACAAATGACTGTTACTGTTAAGTCTGATAATGGCACAAAATTCTTCCCTAAAAAAGAAAATATTTATAAAGTAAGATTGATATAAATAAATTTTTTAAAAAATTAACAAATATAATATTAATATTAACCATTGACTTTTTCTGATAAATGGATACACTTCCGGTGGCATGAACCCATTAAATTTACAAGTTATAGTATTTGTGTATGCACCCATGTCCTTCCATATAAACCAATCTCCTATTTCATATTCAGGCAATAATATATCTTTAATGATACAATCCAAGGAATCAAGAGTTGGCCCCCATATAAAGGAAGAATATTTTTTTTTATCGGATATAGACTACAACAAATTCACTTCCTTTAATACATATATATATATTGAAATTAAAGAAAATAATTCTAAATATAAAATATACATTGGATAATGGGATTGGTTGACGTGAATTGAAGTTCAATAATTCTTCCATAAACCCACTATAAACCCCGCAGCTAACAAAATACATCTGTTTCAGACCATTTTCCACAGATACAGTTTTCTTAGAATGCACGAAACTAGCCAAAGTAAATGCTGATGTTACGTAGTATCTACCGGGTTCGCTTATGATTTCTATAGTAGGGTCTATATCTTTGATTGCATCATTAACCAGATGTGAAATCTAAACAAAATACGAAGATAATTATTATTATATTTCATATATATACATTCAAAAGTATCATCTGAATAATCAAACCTCATCGATTTGAAATTCACTTTCCCCAGGGAATCCTCCACCAATGTCAATTAATTTGATATCATTACATTCAATCGATTTAGCAAAAGAAATCAATTCCTTACATATTTCAATTCCTCGTACGTACGCATTAAATTCGCCACATGGACTACCAACGTGAAAACTAAATCCATATAAAATTAAACCTAAATCCTTTGTAAGTTGTATTAATTCTTTTGCTTCATCGCCTGGTTCACATCCAAATTTGGTTCCAAGTTTCATACATTCAATGACAGCAGAATTATCGTCGCAACGAAAGCGAATAACTATTCTATTAAGAACAATATTTGAGTGAATTATCGACATCACATAAGATAATTGACATAATACAGGAATATGGAGTAAAATTTACTTACTTTGCTTCGGGAAATAATTTTTTAATTTTATAAAGTTCGCATTTGCCGTCCACTGTCATTTTTTCGACACCTACGCTTTTGGCAAATTTTACATGAGATTTACATCATACTTCGTTGGATTTGCAAAGATTATTCTATCTGGTAATATACCAAGTTCCATAACGTGTTGAATTTCTTGCTATTATAAAGAACGATTTAGAACATATAATATTACTTTACATAAAAATGAAATCATTTACCTTTGATGCGCAATCAAAATTGCCTTTCATAGCTGCCACAACTTTAATTACCATTGGATCAGGATTACATTTAACAGCTAACAATAAAATTTTTCTATAAAATATTCTTATAACATTAAACAATAAAAAACAAAACAAAAATAATCTTAAAAATATCTTACCATAGAATGGCACAACTCTTGGCATTTTTTTGATCCAATCTTGATGCTTTTTAATTATAACATCGAGATCTAATATATAAAATGGATCTTCCTGATGACGAATGCTAATGATCCTTTTTATAATTTCATATTCTTCGAGTTCATCCTCGTACAGGTGAATTTCTTGGATATTAATTGAAGACATTTTTGACATATACTCCACAGTCTATGCTAGTGCTTCAATGTATAAACTAGTACTGTCACTGATCAACGGCATTACATCAAATTTATATAACGATATTACATATTTACTTATGAAAATTATTAAACAATTTATAACTCTTTTAACATAGCATTAAGAATAATTATTTAATAGCTTATAATAATAAAACGTAAAACGATAAGAAATATGAAATTGTTATAAAATCTACAAATATTAATTTTGGCCATTATATTTTAGTTTCTTATCCACAGATATTTCTTATCTACATAAATAAATCAAACATTAAATATTAGACAGGAATTATCATGGACTTATTAACGCAAAGTGCTAGTCAATCGTACTTACGTATTAGATAAGCCGATCGCCATTTGGCAAAGGGCTGAATGTTTATCATCGTTAATTAATAATGTACGTAAGTGGGTGCGTGCGTATATATTTCATTCAAATTGTTTGATAGCCGAGCAGATCGCGGTTTTTACTTTGAAAGTTTTGCGTTTGTTTAAAGAAGGATGAGAAGATTAAAAATGAAACGGGATTGATTGAAATGGGCAAAGAAGTAAAGAATAGGATAAAACAATAGAGATTATCGAATGCCAATATATAAATATATATTATTAATATAGTATAAATACCAATAATAGTAATAATATAAATTAATATAAAAAAATAGTATTGAAAGAAATTTCCCAAAGATAAAACGGAAACGTATTCGTGTTTTTATCTTTATAAAATTAACGTATAATACGTAAGTGTATATTCAATAATTATTAATATCTATAAAAATGGTCAATAAATAAGTTACTATTGCAATATCGATATTTATAATATATTCCAAATTCCATTCCTACGTTAAAATATTTATTTCATTGCTTATATCCAAAAAAACGAAAAAAAATAAGATCGATACTTATAGGATCTCGTCCTCGTACAGGTGAACTTCTTTGACATTAACAGAAGACATTTTTAACCTACACTCTATAATGTATATTGTTGCCATATATAAACTATATTATCACTGATAATTATTGTTGCTCTATATATATATATATATATATATGTTAAAATTTCGTATCTGATCAAGAGAATTTTGAGCTATTACCATAAATTATAAGCTATTGTCATACAGTTTAGTATTAGTACGATGAAACAACTAGATTATTTGTTTAATATCCTTCAGATATAATACAAAATATTTTGGCAAATGTTTTATCAAAAATAATTAGTTAATTGCTTAAATTATATATTATTATTATAATAATAGTAGTAATAATAGTAACAATATATATTCGATTATTTCTAAGGAAAAAAACCATAAAAAAAAAATAACGCTGAAAAAAATATCCGGTAGATAATATGGAAACAATAGTTGATATAAGTAAAATTATTACTTACGATTCAGTCATTCAAACTGTGAAAAGTGTCTTATAATATCATGAAGCACGACATAATCAACAACAACAATTGTTTATTAACGATCAAAATAAACATACAAGCTTTTTTTTAAGATCTCATTATTATAATATTAAATTATTCTAGTTATGTTTTAATATGATATAAATTATGCAAATACAACAGATATGTATGTCAAAATATAATATATAAGAGAGTAATAATACCAAAATATTAATTATCTTATCATCATTATAGTAATTTAAAAAATTTGTATAAATATAAATCGAATAAAAATCGAATAACAAATACTATATTATTATAAACATATTTCTTTTCTTTTTTTTTTTTTGATAGAATGTTGACAGTGATTATAATATATATAAAATAAAAATTTACTTATTATGATTATATATTACTAATTTAATAATTATATAAATGATCCAATTTCTGATGATAAAAATATTTTTTTTATTAATATTACGAAAAAATGTTTACATAAACAATTTTTATTTTTTACTTTATCGTCAATGAACAATTACTTTTATCTTTTATTTACAAACAATTATTGTTTCATAGTACGTCATGTTATGACTTGACATTCCTCGACTTAGATAAAATTTCATATAGGAATATTCAATGTCGTGTGATAATTTGTCCTATTTACTAATGTTTCTATTAAAACTACATATAGTGTCGACGATGCACACTGATAATATTTATTCAATGCCTTCAAAATTTACATATTATAATAAATGTAAATTGGTAAATATATTTCAAACATTAAAAAAAAAAGCATGACACAAAAAGTATGTTATGAAATAAAACTAAATAATTCCTTTCAAATAAGTCATAAGTAAGTAAATACGTAGTACATTGTATTTCAATATTCAGCATTCTCAGTGACATATAATATTGAAAATTTTTCAATTGTGAAACTGCTATTATATAAAGAAATGAAAAGTGAAAGAATAAAAAAACCTAATTAAATATTACGTTACCGTAACACATATGATTGATTCATTTCTAATCAGCAGACACTTGACATTGAATTAATGTTACTAACATATTTTAAACATATTTAAATATAGAAAAGCGCATAAGAAAAAAAGCTATCCTTATAAATATAAAAACTATAGAATAATATCTTAAAATTAGACAAATTTTTGTAAAAATTGTCGAACATTGTCGATACAATTGTCGATAAATGAGTACATTTATCGGTAAGTCGATAATTTATCATAAATATCAAAATTATAATAAGATTTTCATAATTAAATAATAAAAATAATGAATATTGTTCATAATATTACAAATGTTAAAAAAAAAATACATATATATGTTTCAACGTAATGAAAAACGAAGGAATTTTCATTTTTTTAATTTTTTCCAAATGAAATGAAAATCAACATAAGAAATTTTCTAAAATAAACAAATTTTCGTCATATTTTTTATTATTTTATATAAACAATGGATCGTAATGTCGATAATGATTTTCTTAAATTTTCTACTTTAATAATATACCATATAATTTATAGACGATTATCGACAAAAATATAACCTATTAATTAATATCGATAATGATATTATTAAATTTTCATCTTTAATAATACACTGAATAATTTGTACACGGTTATCAACAAAAATATAACCTAATAATATTAAGTTCCAATAACGGCCCACAAGATTACTAAATAACAAATGAAAATTCTCAATCGATAAACTTTTACTCTCTAGATAAAATGTTTCCTACAATATCGACAGTGATAAATTCGCAATAACATCTGTCCCTATACATATCTTCTTTATCAACTGATAAAGAATATCAACCTACATATCAATATATATATATTGTTGTTATATATATATATATATATATATATATATATATATATATATAATATCTCTATGAACATACACACACGCACACATATAAGCCATGCATTAGTAATACATATCCATATCCACTAACGCAATAATAAAACCTTATGTTACCTTATATACTGGTATTATTAATCCATTTATCTATTTAAAGATAAATATATCAATGTTTTCTCCCAACAATTTATTGAATGGTCCAGTTCAAGACTTAGTATCCTTTCAGTAACCATCCCGTTCGTATCTCATGCTTAGAAAAAATAGAAAAGAAAATTAAAAGGAAAGAAATTTTGTAAGTTTTATATACATTCAAATATATATATATATATATATATATATATATATATATATATATAGATCTGGCTAATTACGTTATTGTTTGTGGTTTATCAAGAATAGAAAAAGTAGAAGAAGAAGAAGTGGAAGAAGAAGAGGAAGAGGAAAAGAAATAGCAATATGACTATATATAAATATATATATTGAAAATGTTGATAAATATGTATTAGGGTAAAAGAAAAAAATAAGTTATTTATACACATCATAAGAGAACGCAAGAAGAAAAATATACGTAAGTCGACAGGTATATATATACAACATATATACATACATATATATATACACTTTATTACTACCAAGTATAAACTCAAAATCTCAACAGAGGACATTTAAGAGGATACATTTTGAACTGTTATACGTGCTAGTTATCTCTCACTGTCTCTCTCTCACTCACTCTCACTCTACCTCGCTCACTCCCTATCTCAATCTGTAGTAAGAAAGTAACACGAATTATAACCGAGTCAATTTGGAATGTGCTGATAATAATGGGTGATCAAATTAATTTAATTATTATCGAATTTCATTGTTCCATTTTTTATACTTTTCTTTTTTCGACTTTCTTCTTCATCTATTTGTGACATTAGATATAAGAAATTTAATATAAAGAGGATAAAAAGAAATTTTCGTCTTATCGTTCGTCATTTCGCGTGTGGGTGAAAATATATGTTACGGATGATAAGGAAATTAATTGTTTCGAATTTTGTTTGATGATATTTACTTTATTAATTTTATTTTTATTTTATCCTTTTCTTTTTTTTTCTTTTTTTTTTTATTATTATTATTAATAATTATTATTATTCTTTCTATCGTCCGAATCATTTTTCATTTACGATGTGTCTTTGCATCGTTATATACGAAAATTTGATAATATAATAGATCTGTGTTATTTTATATTTTAATTGTCGATAAAACAGTTTTAAAATTTTATTCTATTGGTACATTTTCATTGGATATTTATTTGAAAGATGATAATTTGAAAGTGACTGATCATTTATCACTTTGAATTACGCAAATTTTCTTAATACATTAACGACACTTCGTATGGTATATCTGTTTGTGTGTATATATGTATATGTGTACATATATATATATATATATATATATATATATATATATACATGTATATATAAATATACATATATACTAGAGATAAAAGATAAGAAAGATTAAGATGTCATATACTACTTAAGATTTTTTATGACGTATAAATACTTTTTTTCGTTTTAAAGAAATATATATATATATATATATATATATATATAACATCATGATTAGTATAATTACTGATAACGTTAGAAATATCTCAAGTGCCAGGATGTTATACATCAATAGTTAATATCGCCATTTGCAATTTCTATAGATTTTGTTTTGTTACTCATTTGTTTTTTTTTTCTTTTTTTTTCCTTCTCTCTCATCTTAAACTGTTTTATCGACATGTCGTGTATAAATTATATTACAGATAACATTATTAGATATTGTAGCGGGAGAAAGCTTTATGTTAATATGGCTGCATCCGCATCCATTTTATTAGTAATTATTGCTTTATCAATTGGATTACAAGCGAATAAATTTAAAGGTAGCGATGTATTAGATTTCGTACCACTTATCGACGGGTAAATAACATTTGTTTTTGTTAAATTTTTAAACTCGGTCGATAAAGTATGATCGAACTTATTGATACTACTTTACAGGCATAACGATTTACCATACAATATGTATGTAAAGTTGAATAATTTGAAGGAATTTCCATTTGAAAAATTAATCATTAATGATCCAGTATGGGGAAAAGAAGTATGCCCAACATGTTACACGGATTTACCACGTTTAAAAGCTGGAAAAGTTGGAGGACAGGTAAGCTATAAAATCGAAATCAAATTTGTTTTATTCTTTCTTTTTTTATTATTTTTATGATTGTTATTGTTGTTATTGTTGATTAATCATTAATCGATAAATTAAATTAATATATATATTTATTTTTTTTTTGTTATATTCCTTACAGTTTTGGGTTGCGTATGTGTCCTGTAAGTCACAATACAAAGATGCAGTACAATTGACATTACGCCAGATAGATATGATCAAAAGATTTATAAATCTTTATCCGAAACATTTGGAATTGGTTAAACATGCAAGGAATATTGAACTTGTCTGGAGAAAAGGTAAAATAGCATCGATGATTGGTGTCGAGGGTGGACACTCATTGGATTCTAATTTGGCTATATTAAGGACTTATTACGAATTAGGTGTTCGTTATGTTACATTGACGCATATTTGTAATACACCTTGGTAAGTCTCACTGCATTACCGACTAATGATAATATATAATATATAAATATAACCTATTAAGTAAAATTATCTCTCTCTACATTACCGACAGTTGATATGTAAAAATTCACAATAATGTATTTTTATATTTCATCTCTTAAAATATTATTTTACAAGAATATTCTGACATCACTCATAATTATAAATTTATCATATTAATTCCAATTATTTGCAATTATTATAATAAATTACAAAATTCATGCATAGTTTGCAAAAATAGTTTGCAAAACTCATGCATGTATTTCTTTTTCGTATGATAATAAATTCTTTACTAACAATTTGTTATTCCTTTTTTTAATTGAGACAATTATTATTATAATATCAATTATTGTTAATGAGATTACATTACATATGATCTTCTGGTTCTTTTTTTTTTTCTTTTTGTTTTTCTTTAAAGGGCTGATGCAGTTATCTTCAACGATGGATACGTACACAATCTTACAGAATTTGGAGAAGTATGATTATTTTTATATTTTTTTTTTTTTTCAAATAACAAATTTGACTCGAGATAAAGTTAAATTGTTTTTCTAGAGCATTGTTTACGAAATGAATCGTCTTGGGATGTTAATCGATCTCTCACACGTTTCCCATAATGTCATGAGACAAGTTCTTGCTATATCACGAGCACCCGTTATATTTTCTCACTCCTCCGCATTTTCTCTTTGTAATAATTATCGAAACGTTCCTGATGACGTACTGCATTTGGTAGTAAGTAATATCATCAATATTAATGAAAAATAATGTACTTTTTATAATTTATACTTTATCGACAGAAAAAAAATGAGGGGATCGTTATGGTTAATTTTTATTCGGGATTTGTTAATTGCGACAAATCTAGAAACGCAACAATGCAAGATGTTGTAGGTATGATTTATGATTTATTAAATGATAAAAGAAAAAAAAACATTTAATTATCGTCTATTATTCTTGTCATTGATTAATTAAGTCTATTGATGAATAAAGTCCGGTTCGTATATATATATATTTTTTTTTAAGATCATATTAATTACATTAGAAAAATTGTTGGAGTAAATCACATCGGTATTGGAGCTGATTATGATGGTGTCGATAAGTAAGAATAAATTAATAATAATAATATTAATAATAATAATAATAATAATAATAATAATAATAATAATAATAATAATAATAATAATAATAGTAATGATTATTTATGAATAATTCTAAATAAATACAGATTCCCGGAAGGTTTAGAAGATGTGTCAAAGTACCCATCATTGTTTGAAAGTTTATATGAAAACCGTAAAGGAGAACAAGAATGGAGCAAAGAGGATTTAGGAAAATTAGCTGGAAGAAATTTTATCGTAGTTATGACCAAAGCAGAAATAGTACGATGATTAATTTTAATATCAATTTGATTATAATTAAAAGAACGATTTATAAAATAATATATGAATTTATTTTCTTTAACAAAAAGATTCGTGATGCGATGTCATCTCATCCGCCTATCGAAGATATTATTAATATAGGAGATATATATCAAGCACAAAAAAATGATGGATTGAAGCCGGGATTATGTCAAACTGCAAAAGAGTAAATATTTTCTGAAATCCATTAGAAGAATCATATTTTATTGGTTGAAAAATAAATTATTCTTATCTCGATTTCATTTTTATTTATCTATTTTTTACAGATGGAATCAGATATTATATTCAAATACCGTAAGTGAAACTGAGCCGACCGATTCAAATCAATAATATTATTAGAAATAGTATAATTTGTATTTTTAGATTTAAAACAAACACACATAATGTTAGTATTTTACATATGATACATTATTATATAATATTTTAATTATCACATTTCTTTTATTATAATAAAAAAATAATTTATTCCAAATTAAACAAATGACTGTTACCGTTAAGTCTGATAATGGCACAAAATTCTTCCCTAAAAAAGAAAATATTTATAAAGTAAGATTGATATAAATAAATTTTTTAAAAAATTAACAAATATAATATTAATATTAACCATTGACTTTTTCTGATAAATGGATACACTTCCGGTGGCATGAACCCATTAAATTTACAAGTTATAGTATTTGTGTATGCACCCATGTCCTTCCATATAAACCAATCTCCTATTTCATATTCAGGCAATAATATATCTTTAATGATACAATCCAAGGAATCAAGAGTTGGCCCCCATATAAAGGAAGAATATTTTTTTTTATCGGATATAGACTACAACAAATTCACTTCCTTTAATACATATATATATATTGAAATTAAAGAAAATAATTCTAAATATAAAATATACATTGGATAATGGAATTGGTTGACGTGAATTCAAATTCAATAATTCTTCCATAAACCCACTATAAACTCCGCAGCTAACAAAATACATCTGTTTCAGACTATTTCCCACAGATACAGTTTTCTTAGAATGCACGAAACTAGCCAAAGTAAATGCTGATGTTACGTAGTATCTACCGGGTTCGCTTATGATTTCTATAGTAGGGTCTATATCTTTGATTGCATCATTAACTAGATGTGAAATCTAATCAAAATACGAAGATAATTATTAATATATTTCATATATATACATTCAAAAATATCATCTGAATAATCAAACCTCATCGATTTGAAATTCACTTTCCCCAGGGAATCCTCCACCAATGTCAATTAATTTTATATCATTACATTCAATCGATTTAGCAAAAGTAATCAATTCCTTACATATTTCAATTCCACGTACGTACGCATTAAATTCGACACATGGACTACCAACGTGAAAACTAAATCCATATAAAATTAAACCTAAATCCTTTGTAAGTTGTATTAATTCTTTTGCTTCATCGCCTGGTTCACATCCAAATTTGGTTCCAAGTTTGATGCATTCAGTGACAGCAGAATTGTCATCGCAACGAAAGCGAATAACTATTCTGTTAAGAACAATATTTGAGTGAATTATCGACATCGCATAAGATAATTGACATAATACAGGAATACGGAGTAAAATTTACTTACTTTGCTTCGGGAAATAATTTTTTAATTTTATAAAGTTCGCATTTGCCATCCACTGTCATTTTTTCGACACCTACGCTTTTGGCAAATTTTACATGAGACGGATACTTCGTTGGATTTGCAAAGATTATTCTATCTGGTGATATACCAAGTTCCATAACTTGTTGAATTTCTTGCTATTACAAATTACAATTTAGAACATATAATATTACTTTACATAAAAATGAAATCATTTACCTTTGATGCGCAATCAAAATTGCCGTTCATAGCTGCCAAAACTTTAATTACCATTGGATCAGGATTACATTTAACAGCTAACAATAAAATTTTTCTATAAAATATTCTTATAGCATTAATTCAATAAAAAAGAAAAAAATATCTTACCATAGTAGGGTACAACTCTTGGCATTTTTTTGATCCAATCTTGATGCTTTTTAATTATAACACCGAGATCTAATATATAAAATGCATCTTCTTGATCACGAGTGTTAATGATATTTTTAAAAATATCATACTCTTTAAACTGATCTTCGCAAATCTGAATTTGATTGACATCAATAAAAGACATGTTACACATATTATATTTTATCATCTATGTTGTTGTTTCAATGAGCCGTTCATTTATACTATTATGAATACCAATAACTTCCTGTATTATATACTACATATGATATTTACTTAATGATAACATGAACATCAAATACAGATGGTTGTCTAACTTAATGTTTAAAATATATTTAATGTTCTGCATAGAATAGACGTTAACTAAACATAAATTAAATAAAAAATATTTATGATGTTAAAAACAAATTAAAATATATTATTATTTTAATAAACGATTACGATTTAACGAACGTTAACGTCATATTTTATAATTTTAATGGACAATCACATTTCCGAAACACGAGTGGTAATCAATATTTTTTCTTTTTTTTTAATATAATTTAAAAAAAATATTTTGCCTTTCCCGTGTATAGATGAATTTTATTCACTTTAACAAAAGACATCTTTCACGTATACTATACACTATACTTATAACTATTGTCGCAATAAGTCGCTTATTTATAAACTAACATTGCAACTGATAAACGTTTTTTTTTTTCATATATATATATATATATATATATATATATATATATATATATATATATGATAAAATTTTATTTCTTAAGAAAATTATGAGCTATTACAAACGAATTAGTTATTTATTAGGTCTAACATAATGGTAAAAAAATTTGTTCAATGTCCTTCGAAATAATATCTAATGAATAATAATTATTCAGCTTACTAATATATTATTTCTAAACATAAACTGTTAAGTCTGTTTGTTAACTTTTGTTAATAACATGTGTAACTTCAGGGACAGGTATGGACAAAATATGAACTACGAATACAAGTGGGAAACGATGTCACTTATCCCACCAATCATATATATATATATATATATATATAAACTTATGTTGGTTATTTTCCTCTCACGCGTACATAACAATTGTATTTGACGTGAATTAAAATAATTTAATGGATGAATAGACTTTGAATTTACATTTTTCAATCTCTCATAATTATATTTCTTTCGTTGATGTATATTTCGCAATGATTTTTATTAGATAGAACGTCGATACGTATTTTTGTTAATCGATAAATGAATAGAAAAGAATAAATATTATTGACAAATATAAAAATTATTATACGAATCTACGAGAAAAATAAGAATTTGTTCAATATTTTTTTTTTTTTTTTTTAAATAATTAACGAATATTTATATATTATATCATTTCAATATAAAATTAAAATATGAGTTAATTTTCGTATTATGTATTTAGTAAAATTCAGAACCTTTTTTTTTTTTTTGTTATTTTTTCTTTTACGTGGTTAATAAAAAAAAAAATAATAATAAAAAAGAAACAATTGGTTATCCCTATAAAACTAATCCACTCTATACGACTTCGTCTATTACTATTTATTACTATGGTGTCCCATAAATTTCTTTCCCTTCTTTTTTTTTTCATTTCATTTTTACGTGGTTAATAAAAAAAAAAATAATAATAAAAAAGAAACAATTGGTTATCCCTATAAAACTAATTCACTCTATACGACTTCGTCTATTACTATTTATTATTAGGGTGTCCCATAAATTTCTTTCCCTTCTTTTTTTTTTTTTTTTTTTATGCAAAATCAGTAGACGATATTTGTTGTTTAAGATTGATTTACTGTGTTATATTTGAATCGTTCTGCACTATTATCTTCTTCAATCTCTCAGGAAGACTCATTATAATGCCCTATTTTCAAAATTGTTAAGAACTTGAAAAATATTCATCGAGGTTCATTCGATGGACATTCATCGAGAAATCTATCTCTTTAGTAGTTTATAAAATCTAAAAAAAAAAAGAAAAAAAAAAAAAAAACAGAAAAAATTAGAAATTTTTATTTAAAATTTAACGATATTTAAAAAAATTTTTATCACCTCGACATAAACAATTGGACAAGCATTTCCTTAGTATTTCCTCATAAAATTATCTGGCCATATGCTCATTAAAATGATCGAATCGGTTAACGTAGCTTCTTCGTGCGAGCATCGAGAAAATCACAATTTCTTTGGACATTGAAAATCGCTCAAAAAAAATCTAAGCATCAGGTATTTATGTACAGTATCAATCGCCATTTCACGGTTATAAAATGTACACCATTCAAGTTGTATATATGAAAATCAATAATGGCTCATCACTTTTGTCGGAAATCTTAATAGACATAGCAGGTACTAAACTTTTTCTTTGAGAATAATATCGAAAACAGCATTTGCGTCATTAAAAAGAATAGAAATAATTTTTCATCAATTTTAATGAATAAGATCTCATTTTAAAAACGAAGATTTATTTTATGGCGATATTTTAAAAAAGACTTTTTATTTGTGCATAAACTATTCTTGCAAAATATCATATTTTAATACAATTTCTTTTTTTTTTTCTTTTTTTTTTTTTTTTTCAAAGAAAATAAAACTTTCTTCATAAAATCCTTCGAAAGAGTGACGTAGAAAAAATTTTCGTCCTTTAATTACGTAAAAATAATTTAATTACTTACATAAAATGTAGATCTGATTCATTAAAATCGTTCAAGAATTAAACCTATTCTCATTAATCGTATAAGCCATTAAAAAACCACTAAAAAACCAGCAAAAAAACAAAAATTGAATATGATTAATATTACGAAAAAATGTTTTTTCAATTTTTATTTTTTACTTTATCGTGAATGAACAATTACTTTTATCTTATTTACAATAATTATTGTTTCATAGTACGTCATGTTATGACTTGACATTCCTCGACTTAGATAAAATTTCATATAGGAATATTCAATGTCGTATGATAATTTGTCCTATTTACTAATGTTTCTATTGAAAATAAGTGTAGTGTCGAGGATGCACACTGATAATATTTATTCAATGCCTTCAGAATTTACATATTATAATAAATGTAAAATTGGTAAATATATTTCAAACATTAAAAAAAAAAGCATGACACAAAAAGTATAATGAAATAAAACTAAATAATTCCTTTCAAATAAGTCATAAGTAAGTAAATACGTAGTACATTGTATTTCAACATTCAGCATTCTCAGTGATATATAATATCAAAAATTTTTCTATTGAATAACTGCTATTATATAAACAAAATGAAAAGTGAAAGAATAAAAAAAACCTAAATAAATATTATTTCATCGTATCTTAAATTTCTTCCATTAATATCGCTACAATAGTTCAGAAATTATCGATCATTTTCTATCAATTATGTTATTGATTATCACTTTAAGAACGGTCACGTGATTTTGAATTAATATTCCAATATATTTTAAAGATATTCAAATATATAAAGACGCATAAAAAAAAAAAAAATAGCAATCATTATAAATAAAAAAAAATTTGAAACAATATAATAATTAAAATACTTTCGTTTAATATCACAATTGTCTTCATAATATAATATACCCAACTTAAGTTTAATTCAAATGAATAATATAATTAAATAAAGAAAATATATATTTTGAAAATTATTAAATAATATTTCGTGAATATACGATATATTATTTGATTATTTTTTAAATATATTTTTTATAATAATACAAATTATCTATTTTAATTTATACAATCAATTATTTTCGTCACATTTGACAACGGCACAAAAATCTTCCCTAAAAAGAAATATATTATAATATGTAAAATTATTATGAAAAATTGTAATATCTTAAAAAAATTATTATCTCAGATATTTATATTAACCATTGACTTTTTCTAATAAATGGATGAACTATCGGTGGCATAAAACCATTAAATTTACAAGCTAGTGATGTTGTGTATGCACCCATGTCGTTCCATACAAGCCAATCTCCTATTTGAAATTCTGGCAGTAATGTATCTTTAACGATACAATCATAGGAATCACAAGTTGGTCCCCATAAAATAGAAGGATATTTTTTATCGGATACAGGCTGCAATAATATATATACATACATATATATATATATATATATATATATATATATATTCATTTTTTTTTTAAATAAATAAAATAAATTCTAAATATAATATATTAATTATATACATTGAATAATGAGATTGGATGACGTGATTTCAAGTTCAACAATTCTTCTATAAAACCATTATAGACACCACAGTTAACATAATACATATGTTTCAGATTATTTCCTTCGTTTATTGTTCTTTTAGAATGTAAATAACCAGCCAAAGTAAATGCAGATGTTACATAATATCTACCTGGTTCACTTATGATTTCTATTGTAGGATCTATTTCTTTGATTGCATCATTAATCATATGTGAAAGCTGAATAAAGATACAAAGATAATTTTTAAGGTTGGAAACCATGAAACGGGCATTGAATGAAAATAAATAACTAAACAAAAAGCCCGTTTCATAGTTTCCAATCTAATACTTATATATTAAGTTGGAAACTATGAAACGGGCATTGAATGAAAATAAATAACTAAACAAAACGCCCGTTTCATAGTTTCCAAACTAATACTTATATATTAAGTTGGAAACCATGAAACGGGCATTGAATGAAAATAAATAACTAAACAAAAAGCCCGTTTCATAGTTTCCAATCTAATACTTATATATTAAATTGGAAACCATGAAACGGGCATTGAATGAAAATAAATAACTAAACAAAAACGCCCGTTTCATAGTTTCCAATCTAATACTTATATATTTGGTTGGAAACTAATATATTTCATATATATATATATATGGAAAAGTTTCATATTAATAAATAGACCTCATCAATTTGATATCCACTTTCTCCAGGAAAACCACCACCGATATCAATTAACTTGATATCATTACATCCTATTGATTTAGCAAAAGTAATCAATTGTTTACATATTTCAATTCCACATATGTATGCACTGATTTGATAACATGGACTACCAGCGTGAAAGCTAAATCCATATAAAGTTAAATCTAAATCCTTTGTAAATTGTATTAATTGATTTGCCTCGACATCTGGATCACATCCAAATTTAATACCAAGTTTGGTACTTTTATCAAGATTAGAATTGTCATATCGAAAGCGTATAATTATTCTAATAAAAATAATATTTGAATTAATTATTAAATGTTTTATATATGGTGACATAAGATAATATCAACTATATATATATATATATATATATATATATATATTATATATAATAAATTTACTCACTTTGCATCGGGATATAATTTTTTAATTTTATTAAGTTCTAATTGACTATCTACCGTCATTTTATTAATCCCTAAACTTTTAGCAAACTTTATATGAGACGGACACTTTGTTGGATTTGCAAAGATTATTCTATCTGGTGATATACCAAGTTCCATAACTTCTTGAATTTCTTGCTGTTATAAATTAATAGATTATGATAATATAATATTGTTTTATATTAAAATGAAATAATTTACCTTTGATGCACAATCAAAATTGGCATTCATAGCTGCCAAAACTTTAATTACCATTGGATCAGGATTACATTTAATAGCTAACAATAAAAATTTTTCTATAAAATATTATTATAACATTAAATCAATAAAAAAAAAAAAAATATCTTACCATAGTAGGGTACAACTCTTGGCATTTTTTTAATCCAATCTTGATGCTTTTTAATTATAATACCAAGATCTAATATATAAAATGCATCTTCTTGATCATGAGTAGTAATGATATTTTTTAATATGTCATAATCTTTGACCTGATCCTCATAAATCTGAATTTGATTGAGATCAATAAAAGACATGTTTTAAATATTATATAGTATCGTCTATGTTACTGTTTCAATGAGTCGTTCATTTATACCGTGATGAACACTGATAAGCATTAGTTCCTGTATTGTGTATCATATAATAACATATTTATTCAATGATAACATGGACTATTATAGTCGAGTAAAATTAGTTATCTAAAATTAGTTATTTTTTTTGTTTTGTTTTTTTTAGTAATAAGACATTAAATAAACACAGATAAAATAAGAAACATAACTTTAAAAGAAATTCTGTACTTTTTATTATTTTAATGAACAATATATTTTTATACTGTTATAAATAATGACCAGTTTTTCTTTCTTACATTATATATGATAAACATTTTATATGAATAATATATAATAAATAGAATATATTAATAAAAAAAAAAAAAAAAAAATACAAATAATGAGATATATTAAAACTTATAAAAAAAGATAATTCATACAATTTATATTTCATATGCACATGTATATACATTTTTATTGTAGTATATAAAACAAATTTTTTTTACAAGATAAGAATTATCATCGGTTTATTAACATATTATTTATAAATGTAAATTATTACACATTACAATCATTATCACGTGCAAACATTAAAACCCCTAATTAAAAAGACATTCGTTATGTTCACATATTACCGATTGTAGTAACGTCTAATGTTAATTATACTAACGTAACGTGACTACAGCGATAGGCGTGGACAAAATCTGAACTACAAGCGCAATAAAAAAAACCACTACTCCGACTATACATCTATATAAACATCGGTGTTTTAGAATGTTAGGTTATGTTTCTCTTAAGCATGAATCATGACGTATTATAATCGAATCAGATCTAACAGAAATGTTTGTATATAATAAAAATATTAATATATCTGACACAAGCAAGAGAAAAATCATTTAATCTGAAAAGAATTAAATGAAAATAAGTAAGATTAAATGAAAATTAATTTCGTTATCTTATTGAATAAATAAAAATATAATTAATAAGATTTAAGAAAATTAAGGATAATAATTAATAAGAATACGTAAGAATAGATTTTTATTCTCATAAATAAATTATGAGAATAAATTAATAGATATAATTAAAAAATTCGAATTTTTCTTTTTTTTTTTTTTTTTTTTTTTTTTAAGCGATAATACAAATACTCGATTATTTCATTTTTCTTAAGCGCGCGCGATTGCAATGAACTTCTTGAAAGAGAAAAATATCAAGCAAATTATTAGTATCACTGTCGTAATGAGAAACTGTATAAATTATTTAAGAAATGTATGACATAAAATTATAATATTTACTTTAAGTATTCATTATAAATTTATGGGAAAGATAACCTGTGAATCATCTTCGATAATTACTCGTCGACATCCAAAGGAAGACTGATCCAGTAATAGTCAAAGTTCATTGGAGATTTGATTTTGTGACGTCACACGTAACCAATGACCGCCAATTGCAAAATTTCAATCTAAAAGAAAATAAATTATATAAATTATATAAATAAATTATTCAAGAAATGTATGATATACGAAAATATTTTCTTTTAATTCTTCGTTGATACAATTTCACGAGTCTGTACATACTGTTAGATAACACTCCATTGACTTATATCAAAAAATAAAATAATCAATCAAACATACAATGACATGATATCGAAAAATAAAGAAACATTATTATTATAATCAATTTGAATTGAAAGAATTCTTATTAAAAATGTTTCAATATCAATTTCAAGAAATTAATATTGTAATAAGTCTACATAACCTTATATCATTATATAAAATATTTTTAATAAAGATAATAATTTTCATTTGTAATAATAAATTAATTTATTTAAAAAATGTTTAATAATATAAACTAGATAATATATATATATTTTCTTTTTCTTTTTCTTTTTTTTCATTAAATCTCATTTTTACTTGGATCGATTTCATTGGTTGATTATTTACTTTTTAATAAATTTCATTGGTTGATTACTAACTTTTTAATAAATCTCATTGGTTGATTACTAACTTTAATTAAATATGATTGGCTCGTCATATTTTCACAACATTACTGATACAAAATGATGCTTTACTATAGATTATGTACGACTGATGTACAAAACGCTTCCGAAATTATCGAGGTGAATCATTTTCCTTAACATATAGCAAACGAATCTAACCTTTATATACTTCGTGGTTTAATCGTAGTCTAGAAACATAGCTTAAACGTGTAATCCAAGGAAGATACAATATTACTTATTCAATACGAATAAAACGACTTGTCTTTAACAAAATGGTTAGTTATCGTGTACATTTGAAAAAGTTAAAGAATATGATATTCTTTTTTTCATTTCCATATATATTATTCGTATAATCGTATAATCGTATAATCGTATAAACACGTGATTCTGTCAGTCCGTCATGTCCATTAAAAGTTTTTTTTTTTTCTTTACGAATCTCTTGAAGAAAAAACTCATGTCTTTTCCCATGATGATATCTGAGTGATTTTTTTTTTTTTTTAATAATATTTGACATTAATCATGCCGATTTAATTGACAATGATATTGTTTTAATTAATTAAATATTTTTTTGGTTATTGTGATTTTGGATTCTACAATTGAAAGTTAACAGATTTTAGAACTATTTGTACATTGTTTTTGAACAAATATGACAAAGTATTAATCAGTTTTAATATAAGCAAAGTATCAGATTTATATCTAATATATACACACATATATATATAAATTATATACAATTATATAGTTTTATTATAAGCAAAGTATACATAGTTTTAATATAAGCAAAGTATCAGATTTATATCTAATATATACACACATATATATATATAAATTATATACAATTATATAGTTTTATTTTATTTTATGTTATTACAATATTAATATATTTTGTGATTAATGATTTCTAATTCAAAATAATGATATCCACATTGAATTAAATTAACGTTATTTGTATATTTGTATTTTTAATAAACAAATTGTTCATAATCATTTATATTCAAATTTAAAATTCAATAATTAATTAAATATTCTTTCAGAAACCATTAATGTTACATGGACATGAACGTGCTATTACAAAAATAAAATATAACAGAGAAGGTGATTTGGTATTCTCAGCTAGTAAAGATAAAAAACCAAATGTTTGGTATTCTTTAAATGGTGAACGTCTTGGAACATTTAATGGACACAATGGATCAGTATGGTGTATAGATGTTAATTGGGATACCACTAGATTTTTATCAGGAAGTGGTGATAATACATTAAGAGTATGGGACTGCGAGACTGGTTTGTATTCAATATTTGATTTAATATTAATCTTTGATGTTGATTTTTTATTATTATCATGTAAAATGAAATTATTTATTTATTGTATTTATTTTTTTCTTATTTGTTTTCCTTCCCTTTCCCCCCTTCTCCCCTCCTCCCCTGTAGGTAAAGAAATTGGACAATTGCAAACTAATAGTTCTGTAAGGACATGCGGTTTCAGTTATTCGTCAAATCTTGCAGTTTATTCTACCGACAAAGCATTAGGTCATCAATGTGAAATGTTCATTATGGATATTAGAAATGTCGATACTAATATGTCACAAGAACATGCAATTTCTAGAATCTCTGTGCCTGGACCAAGAATATCTGCTATTTTATGGGGTGCTTTAGACGAAACCATTATTACAGGCCACGAAGATGGTGAAATTACCCTTTGGGACGTTAGAGTATGTCGTTTGTTATATAAATATTTTCTTTTCTTTTTTTTTTTTTTTATATTATATTATATTTACAATATGTTATGTTATAACAAAGTATATTTCATTTAACCCTTTGAGTGCTGAATACTCGTGGCCTATGCTGTCCGTACGGACTGAATACTTTTTTCATGCAATAGAAACAATTGCCGAGCATATACATTTGACCATAGTACAGTGATCATTTTCCCCAGGCGCATATTTGCGTCCATAGTCCATACCGATAGCATCCGCCGAGCGCATATTCGCATCCATAGTCTACATCGATAGCTTTCGCTGGGCGCATATGTGCGCCCATACCACTCAAAGGGTTAAATGATATGAATCTCAATAAATAAATAAATAAATAAATACTCAAACAGATGGGAAAGAAGTTGACCAGTACGAAAGGTCATAAATCTCAAATAAATGATATGCAATGTAACAAAGATGGAACGATATTTGTTACTGCGTCGAAAGATAATATGGCTAAATTATTTGACAGTGAGTCATTGATGTTATTAAAAACTTATAAAACGGAAAGGCCCGTCAATTCGGCTACAATATCACCTATTTTGGATCATGTAAATATTTTCTTTTTCTTTGTATATAATTATTCTTTTTAAAAGAATGCCATTTAATTAAATCTACGTTATATTTTTTATCATTATAGGTAGTTTTAGGTGGTGGCCAAGATGCCATGGATGTAACTACGACATCAGCTAGGCAAGGAAAATTTGATTCGCGTTTTTTCCATCTTGTATTCGAAGAAGAATTTGCAAGATTGAAAGGTCACTTTGGTCCAATTAATTCTTTAGCCTTCCATCCGAATGGTAAGAGTTTATCAACCGGTGGAGAAGATGGATATATTCGAATTAATACATTTGATCAATCCTATTTCGATTTTCATTTTGAATATTAATTGGATCAATGAAAAGCGAAAAAATGGAAAAAGAGAAAAAAAAAATAAACATATTTGTAATAAATATGTAATTGAATATTTTTATTATAGAAAATTTATCTCAATTCTTTTTTCCCTCTCCCTTTCTCCCCCTCCTCTATCCTCCTCCTCCTCCTCCCTCCCTCCCTCCACTGTGTTGTTCTAAGAGTTATACATTTATGATATCATATTTGATGAAACATTTAAAAATATTTTGAACAATTTTATGCGCAAAAAAAGAAAAAAAAACATTTAATAATATTACACTTATTTAACTATTATTTGTCCTATTGGAGGTAGCTGTGATATAAGAACTTTGTTTTAAGAAACAAAAAAAAAACAAAAAAAAAATACCCAAGTTATTTTAATTATTAATATATATATATATATATATATATAATGTAAAATGCTTAGATATAATAATTAATCAATCAATCAATCAATCAATCAATCAATCAATCAATCAATCAATCAACCGATCAGGTAGCACAGATATTGGAAGATAATACATATATAATAAAACATCAAACTTTGTACTTGAAATTCATCTTAACTAAATAACGAACTTTCACTTGAGCTGTATCATATATGATGTATTCATTGTATAACAATGATGAATTCTTCTTAAGTTTACTTGATACAGAAGGACCATATGGAACTTCAATGCTACCTTCCATTTTATAAACAACATTTGGATCTGGTTGAGTTTGTCCTTTTCCTATAGTCGAATGCTTATCTTTTGGTAATTTTGAAATATAATCAGCTTCATATCTTTCATACATATTACCTAAAGCAACTTCACATAACAGTAACAATCCCGTTGGGTTAGCGCTATTCGTGCAACAATAATTTGCAGACTTTGATACCATGTCAGCAAAATAGATACCTTTACCAAACATATAACCGGTAACAGGTGCTTCTGGGGGAGCTATTCTAAGTCCCTGAGATAATATACCAGCAAAATTGGTTGTCCTAGATCCATGCCAGAGTAATTTTTTATTATGCATTTTCTTAAAGGGTTTATATCTTTGATCTTCACCCTGTCTCTTTATAACAAAAACATCTTCAATTTCTAACTCATAATAACTATGAGTGGATGCATGTGTATTCTTAACATATTGTTTTATTACATCATAATCTTTACTGGATTTATCCAATACATCTATCTTTGTCTTCAATTGCTCATAATGTGCATCAAGAGGATTTTTCTTATCATCTGTCTTACCGTGAAGCAAACTATATGCTATTTCCATTTCAAGTAATGCCTCTAACATTTTACATTTCAATTGAATTTCTTCAATAGTTTCTAATATCTTAGGTCCAGAAATACCAAAATTATGTGGTATCAAAGTATAAAATCTATTCGATGCGTCTATAAGCGTGGTACGTTCGGGTGTAGCTTTTTTAACTAATTCTTGCAATTCTGTTAATACTGAATATGCTTGTTGAATTTGCTTTTTAGATAATTTACCAAGCGGCATTTTATCCATATCTATTTCAAATTCTAACATAACCTTTTTCATATTTTCTATGTTAAATATAAGCTTCATTAGATCTTGTAAAGGTTTTTCCAAATTACTCTTAATATCCGATTCTAATAATTTTGACGTATCTTCATCATCACCATGATCAATATCAATGGGATACATTTTATTTGGTACTTTAACAAAATCTTTTCTATTTCTCCAATTATTCCCAGATTTCTCTTCATAAAGTTCCTCAAATTTCATTATACAATCATCTAAAGGTGCAACTTCCAATTTTGTACCACCAATCGTAGTACCTATTCTACCCCAACTTCTGAACAACCAATATTTATTTTGTATATCGTGTTTCAATATTTGTAACTTGTAATAACTATTTTTCTTAGCTTGAATATCTGTAAGTCCTAACGTGACAGTAAATTTATCCGTTCCTTTTTGATAAACATGAGCACAATCCTCTAATCCACTATCCGGATCAACTGTACCACCACCTTTAACTTGTAATTTGATTTTTCCAGAAACTGACTTTTCATATTTACTTTTACTCTTAGATGATCCTGATTTTGCAATAACATCAGCTAGACGAGTTTTAACGTCACCACCCCAATCAGATATAGTTTTCTTTTTAATTAACGCAAATGGCGGTTCCGTATAATCCTTAGCTTCTTCGATAAAATCTTCTGAAACCACTTGTATGTCTAAAGATTTCACATCTTCCATTCTTTTATTCATTTTTTCTATTTCTTTCAAATTAGAAATAATAGCTGCCAAATTTTCATGTATCTTCGTTACTACAGATCCTCCCAAAAGTACTATTTCCCTCTTCAACGTTTCCTTATTTTTGCTCGTTTGACCTAATATTACAAATTGCATATTCTTCAATGGTTTTGGTTTTCCTTGTACCATTGGTCCAGCATCAACGTCATCTTCTTTTTTAACAATAGTAGATGTCGACGGTACAGTAATTTTAATTAATCTCCTAACAACCTTTGGTTTGAAAGCCCTGTTAATTTATAAATTATTAAAAAATATTGAATTATATGTGAACATTGTACTATATATATAAAACAGAAAAGAAAAAGACATACAGAGCTTTATAAGTATTCTTTAATTCCTCCGGAACGGAACATTTCTTTCTTTTAGGATCTTGAGTAACATATTCGCATTTTGTCCATTCTGTTATATTTCCGGTACATTTGTAACCAAGACCTGAAACGTATACCAATTGTCCGCTACATTTTGGACATGGCTTTAATGCTCCAAACGTTAATAAATCAGATACATGGTCCAATATCTATAAAAAAAAAAAAAAAATAAAAAAAAAAATAAATAAAAAAGAAATTGAAAGAAAATATTATTCATTGCTAGATCACTTTTAACAATCTTTATATTAATCCATACCGCAGAAACACCTTCTGGTACTTGTTGTTCATTCGTTTCTAAAATCATAACAAGTTCTTTCTTATTGAGCAATGACAAAGTATCCCTCATTGTGAATATTTTCTTATTTTGTTCCTTGAATTTTTCTTCTTCTTCCATATCCACTGGTTCATCCTTAAGTTTCTTTACAGGCGGTACATCATTGTTATTTATTTTAGGCAATTCCTTTTTTACAGTAGCTTGATCTTCCTTCGATAATGTTTTTATACCAGAAATTGTATCAGCTTGATCAAAAAATTCAAGTTCCGTTCTAATCTTGACAAAACATTCCAAATGATACCACCTATCTATACCACCGTATTTTCTTCCCTCGTCACTTTCAAAATCCTTTTTAGAAATTCTTATTTCACTCTTAACTATTTTCTCTTCGCAACCTCTGCACATAGCTCTGCTTGACTTTGCATATTCTATTGAAAAGTCTTGAGACAAGCCTGTAACTTTTCCACGTTTCTTACCTTTCCCAGTTGTAACTGGAAGTTTTCCAGCTTCTTCTAAAATTTACATGGAACAATATTATAAGATATATATATATATAACATTGTAAAAATTACAAATGAATAAATTAACAAATGATCAATGATATTAAACCTATATTCTTTTTAATATCTTCTTGATCCTCCCAACGGATACTATCAAAGTTAGCTATATCAGCAATGGACTTTGGACGTTGCTTTTCAAAAAAGCACTTAGGATGATACCACTTAGTAATAGTACCATCGAATACTGGACTCTATGAATCAAAAAAAAAAAAAAACAAAAAAGAAATAGATAAAAAAGGAGGAATCATCATTTAATACAATAAATTTATGTGTAGATGTTAAAGTATAAATAATGAGAGAAGTATTGAAAAAAAAAAAAATAATAATAATAATAATAATAATAAATCTAATTGATAAATTTTGTCACCTGTTAATTAAAGTACGGTGGAGGAAAAAAGAAAAGAAAGAAAAAGAAAAGAGAGAAAAAAAGGAAAAGAAAGGTTAAGAATTTTTTTTTTCTTTTCTTTTTTTTTTTTTAAATATGGAAAATAAAAAGAGAAGAAAAATAAAAATGAATAAATAG
>NC_140834.1:1425000-1442500 GCF_050613455.1 Vespa mandarinia | reverse complement strand
TCCGGTCCACCTAATATATATATAATAATAATAATAAAGATTAAAAATATACTTACTCTACCACAAGCTGGACAACGACCAGCATCTTTTCCTCTATTTGCTGCTTCTTGCATACTGGACGTAACGAGTCCATGAGATCCAAGCAAATGTCTTTCCAAACCCTATTATTAAAATTGATGTTACATTAAAAATATGTTTTACATATTCTATACAGATATGGAAATAAAATTCATAAAGAAGGAGGATATCTTTTTTCTTTCTTTTTATTTATTATTATTATTATTATTATTATTATTATTATTACTATTATTATTATTATTATTATTATTATTATTATTATTATTATTATTAATATTATTATTATTATTATTTACAAATAAATATAGAATGTTATTTTTACCTGATCTGTGAAAAATCGAAATTGACATTTTTGGCAGTTCAATGGAGGTCTGTTATAAATCATCTTTGGATGTATTTTTACTTTATGAATCCATTGCATGTGATTTCTTAGTTGCTCGAGATCCTATCAAGATAAATAAATTAAATTAAGATATTTCCATTTGAATTAATTTTATATAATTTTAATCTGTCAATGTTTTTTTTTTTTTTTTTTTTTTTTTTTTTTTTTTTTTTTTTTTTTTTTATGTAATTTTACCTTAATATAACCATCGCAAATTTCACATATAACAAATGTATTTTTCCCTCCAGATTTTGATGATGTTCCCGAACCAGGAATGGAGGTTTGAGATGTTGTACGTGGTAATGGAGTTATAGATATACTCGGTTGACTTAATAACTTTGCCGTAGGATTTTTTGTACTGGCCGTTGTGTTCTGAAAAAGAAAAAAAAAGAAAAAAAAAAAAGAAAATATTTATATCACTTTATAGAGAGATATAATACTAAGATAATATTATTACTCTATAAAAATCATTAATCATATTTTTGCCTAATGTATATATATATATGATTACAAAGTCATTTATATATAATTATTTAAGATCATTTAACTTAAAAAATTTAATTCTTCTCAAACTTTTCATTTTTAAACTTATTCACTTTTATCTCATTATGATAAGCATTAATAATTCTTAAAGATTTTATAAATTGATTACATGTAAAAGTAATAATGCTTATAGAACTATATAACAAATATAAATATCTTTTGTCATTAGAATAATATTTTTCTTTGTAATATTATTCCAATTATAATGACACAACCTTTCAGTTCATTTTCAATTAATTTCAAGAAGAAACAAAAGGTTAGTATATATTTTTTTTTTTTTTTGGTTTGATAATTAGTTAATATTACAATAGTACATATTTTATATATATACCAGCCCAAATCGCATATCCATTATTTTAGTTCAATTAAATTCTAACACATATATTATAAATAAAAAATGTTACAAATTCTCCTAAGCTTAATCGTAACATATAGTCATAATATTTCATAATAATTCATTTTAATTATACAAGTATTATAAAATTTTTTGCTATTTTTTTTTCTTTCTTTCTTTTACAAATAATTATTATGAAAAGCTAATGAAAACACATGTGTATGTGTGTATATATATATATATATATACTCACACACGCACATACAAACATTGTATAGTATTATGATATAAGAAATATTATAACAGCAAAACAAAGAAGAATTTTGTATTATATATAAATTTGATAAGTGTATTATTATTATTATTATGATTATGATTATGATTATTACTATATTATATTATTATTATCATTATATTATAATTATCATTATTATTATTATTACTATTATTATTATTATTACTATTATTATTATTATTATTATTATTATTATTATTATTATTATTATTATTATTATTATTATACCAGAGAAGCAACCACACACATATTTTTATTGTTGTTGTTGTTGTTGTTGTTGTTGTTTTCTTTTAGAAAACAAACCTTTATGAAATAAAAGTTACTAAGCACTTTGCATCTGTTGAACGTGTTATCCATGCGATCACAAATGCTATATATAAAAATAAGTTAACCTTCCTGATACCTTCTAGTATATTATTTACCTGTGATGAGGACAACCTAGACAGAGAGTCGATTACGTTGGGTACAAGTGCAATGGGTGTGGGTTGACCGGAACTGCCGCCGCTACTGCTACTCACTCCCGAGACAGCCGACATGACAGTCCCAGAGCCACCCACCACCTGTCACCACCCATATATTTTTTTTACTAATTCTTTAGATTTCTATTTTGTTTTCAAATCTCTCCATTTTTTCCCTAACGTTTCTTTATTACTCACACATATATTGTGAATTATCATTATCATTATATATATAATGTCTATTATAAAAAAGTTTCTTCAGTTTTTTATATTTTTTAAACTTAAATACAATTGAATCTATTTTTTTTTTTTTTTTTTTTTTTTTTTTTTTTTTTCTAGTGAGAAGAATATACCCCATTCGCATTTACAATAGAAAAGAAATTATATTTTAGAAAAATAATAAACAAAAATTTTTAAAAATTTAAAGAATCTATAATGTGATATTTGTAATTATTTCAAATATGCCTATATATAATAAAGTTTGATATAATCGTTAAACTTTTTCCAAAGGATATATATACTATCCATTGGAATTTATTATCATACTTCTTATATTATAATTTTACTTTTTATTCGATTTACTCTGCTTTATCGCAATACCTTTAATATTTCACAGACTTATTTCTGCGTGATATTTCTTTTGATTATATCAGAAATATATCGTTACGTTTAAAAATACAATTCATTCGGATAAAATACATTTTTATCATTAAAATCTGCTTATGTATAATAAGAAATGATAAATATAATAAGATGAAAAAATAAAAAAAAGATTTTTTTTTTTTTTTTTTCTTTACCTGAAACAATTGATTACTACCAAATTGGTACGAAGCGGGAACTAATAGGCCAGAGGATGTTGGTCGATACATCATGCCTGCAACATTATCTAAAACGTTGCTAAATTAAATGTTTGTACATTGATGATATTAATTCGTAATATAAAATATATTATTAATAAATATTATTATAATGATATCAATTGATTTTTTACCTTGCCGCATAGTAGTACCACCACCAGGTCGTAATGTTTTCATATCAGAATATCTAGGCTGCATTGGTGGACGTCCTCTTCCACGACCTGTAATAGGCGCTGGAAGTAATTTCGGTAAAAGTGGTTGTGGACCTTTGGCACTCATAGCCATAGCAAGAGCATTAGGATTAGTTGGACCAACTGGACGTGCACGATTTAATCTTGGAATTTTTGCTGGTGGCTCCCAATCGGCGGCAGGTTCCAAATTTCGTTCTGGTCTAAATTTTTTAGAGCAAGCAAGAATGTGCCGTGTAAGTTTCCCTTTTTGGTTATCTTCAAATGGACAATTAGGACATTGATGAAAAGCTGGACCACGTTCCAATCGACCACGAGTATTATGTTCTGCTTCCATATGGAATAATATATCATGAGGACTACGAACTTCCATTGGACAAAAATTACATTTGTAGACGTAATTGCGCATATGAGGAGTTTCTAAGTGATGCTGCATTACTAATGTAGATTCCGTTTTAAAACTACAGAATTCACATTTTTTCATTTCTAAGTGGAATGGTTCATTATTTTCCTTACTAAATTCTAAATTCTTGATGAGTGAATTTATAGCTAATTGTGTCTCCGCAGATGTGCTACCTTTGCCCTGTTTACGTTTTTGAGTCCGTAATAGATCAGTTTGCACATATTCCTGAACAAGATTTACTCCAATCTGCATAAAAAATTTTCCCAATGGTAAATCAAAGTAAGTAATTACTTTATTCCTATCATCTTGCCTTATATCATGTTTGTCACTTATATTTGAAATACCGGATTCCATTGTATCCATCATATCCCCTCCACTATCATCTCCGTCCTTTTTAGACCTTAAACTTCCATCATTTTCACTTTCTTGGTTTCTACTATCTATCTTTTTATTCATATCCATTGAATCTTCATTAATATCCTGATTATCTTTATTATCATCTGTAATCTTTTTTAACATATCCTCCTTTTGTTTATCCTCTATGCTTTTTTCTAATTTAGAAACAAATTCTTTCAATGGCTTTAACGGTGGTTTTTCATATACATAAGGTACTATAAAAGATGGTGCTTCCACGACAAACATGTCATCGGTTAAAGTTGGTAATATAGGTGGCAATGGAGGAGTAACTGTAGTCATGCTACTTGGCTTGGGACTTAATTGTGCAGCTTTAGATGTCATGGGTACAGGTGTAATAGTTGTTCTCATATTTGGATACATCGTTTGTGTAGTCATATTCATTGGTACGACTGAGAAAGAACTGGGATTAGAAACTGTATGGTGTGGTTTATTGTTACCAACAGGAAGGCCACCACGACCTGAAAGTATGGAGTTTGTATCTATTATAACTAACGTAGGTTCCTTTTTGCCACCTTTGACGGACTTACTTCCAGCAGCAATTTCTACTAAGCGTTTAGTATCATTGACCACTATAGTGGTTTTACTATTTTTCGACGGTGACTTTAATTTAGAATTCTCTTTATCTTTACTATCTATCCCAGCTAATGGATCTTCAGGTTTAATTTCCTCTATATCAGAACCATCATCCTCCGCTTCTTCTTCAACTTCTCTTTCTATATAACTTGTTCTTTTAATATTACGAGAACTTCTTCTAGGTGTAATACTACTAAGATCTATTTGCTTTCTCTGTTTTTTTTGTTTAGTAGGATCTTTTACAGTACGTTCTTGAGTTGTATTTAGACCATTATTATTCTTTGCACTATCTGTTATCTCTTCTATTTCGGGACTATCGCAACTTCCATTTTCTTCGCATATCTTCACATCTGATGTATCCATACTGCTTTCTACAATTTCAGCAGAATCATTTGATTGTTGAACGTTACTACTACATGACAAATCTTTACCCTCGTTTATGTTAGATTTTTTTAAAGTGAACACATCATCATTATCCATTCGTACTCTCGTGATGCTCTCATCCAAACATTCTACGTCAGAGTTATTACTCTGTTCATCAACATCCATAGCCTCACGAGATGTGTTTAGACACTTATCTTCATTTCTAGACACTTCACTAGTATCGTTCATCTCACTGACACCATCGGAAGATTCTGAAACCATGGAGTCATTTCTTGACTCGTATAAGCAACCCCCCTTACTCCTATTCTTTCTCGATTCATTTTGCTCACTATCTTCCGATTGCATATCCCTTTCTTCGTGCTCAAAGTGTCTTCTGTCCATAACATCTTCCTCTTCGTCCTCATCTTCATCTTCTTCCTCTTCCCCATCCCCTTCCCCTTCCTCCTCTTCTTCTTTCCGTTTACTAACAGTCTCGTTCGACGTTTTGACACTGTCAGAGTCCGGAAATTCTTCCTTTTCAGTACTACCATACTTTCCATTGACACCATTTGGAATGACCATGTCTGGGAACAAATAAATAACACATTGAAATTATACCACCATATAATATCATAAGATTATCATTAATATACAGATCACATTCACAAAATGATAAAACTCTTTGATGACTATAAAATCTATTCGATAAGAATACTTTTTAAAGGATACACTTGTTCCTGTTTTTTTTTTTTTTTTTTTTTTTTCTTTTGACCACATACTTTTGAATGGCTTATATAATCATTATAAACTGCTCAATGAAAAGTTAAAACCATAGTTTTCTTCTTCTTTCAAATATTTTACAAAAGAATATTCCCCTATGACTTTCCATAGAATGTGAAAAAGTGAACTGCATTATATTATAAAAGAAAAAAAAAAAAAAAAAAAAAAAAAAAGGAACTAATGATAGTTGATACAATCCAAAAGAAAAAAAAAATTGTATAAGTCTCAAATATTGATGATATAAAATTCCACAATGGTGTGGATTAAAATACACAACAGAAAGAATACAAAAAAAAAAGAAAAAAAAAAAAGAAAAGGGAAAAAGAAAAGAAAAAAGACCAACAACAACTAAAAAGAAAAGAGAGAGAGAGAGAGAGAAAGAGAGAGAGATAGATAGAGAGAGAACAAATAAATAAAAAAATTATCTACCTTTTGACACTTTGTCAGAATTGTTCTGAGAAGAGTCCTTAACAGGAGGTTCTTCCAAAGTCCCGTCCATGGGGCCACGACTGTAGAGTCGATCTAAACAATAAATAAAATAAGACAACTGTCATGAGGAAAGGGCGGCAAAGGCGGGAGGGAGGGAAGCATAAATATAAAAAAAGGGACCCTAATAATAATAATAAGATGAAGAATATATATATTTTCTTTTTTCAAAATATTAAACGAACATGAGAGAAGATTGATAGAGAAAGAGAAGTTAAAGGAGGAGGAAGGGGAGGAGGTAGAGGAGGAAGGCGAGGAGGATAAAAAGGAGGAAGAGAAGAGGAATAGGGAGGGTTATGAGAGAGAGAGAGAGAGAGAAACAGACAGAGAGAGAGGGGGAGGGAGAGAGAGAAGGAGAAAGAGGGAGAGAGAAAGAGAGAGAAACGAGGGAAGAGGGAGTGAATTTTTAGCGGGGCCAAATTTTTCAAAATGGCGCTGCGAATTCCGTACTCCTAACTCCCCTTGGAGAAGATGATCACAACCCATAACCAAGAAAATTCACCTCTCGAGCGGGCACTGTTTGACGGGTCACGAATCATGTAATAATAATAATTTTCCCCGTTATGTGATCCTTAACCAAAGGATGATTATTATTAGAGATGCACACCATCCATCCACCACTACTATCCACCACCACCACCACCACCACGAACACCACCACCACCACCAACACCACCAACACTACCACTGGGAATCGACGCTTTTTCTTTTTCTTTTTTTTTTTTTTTTCAATTTCTTTCTTTTCCAATCCGACGACGACGACGATGACGACGATGACGACGATGACGACGATGACGACGATGACGACGGACGACGAATGGAATAGAATTAGGAGGGAAAAAGAAGAAAGAAAGAAAATAACCAAAAAATAAAGGAAATAGATTTTGATCGTCTCTTAGGCGACAATGACGACGACGACGATGACGACGAGCACGACGACGAGCACGACGACGACGACGACGACGACGACGACGACGACGACGACGATGAGGAGAAGGAGGAGAAGAAGGAGGTGAGCACACCCGTGCAACGCGACGACGACACAACCACGGAAGCAGCAGTAGCAGGCAGCAGCAGACCGACGAAAGAGGAACGAGAGAGAGAGACAGGAGAGAGAGGAGAGAGAGAAGAGAGAGGAGAGAGAGGAGAGAGAGGATAGGACAGAGAGAAGAGAGAGAGGAGAGAGGAGAGCGTAAAAGGGAAGGAGAAGGAGAGAGAGAGAGAGAGTCCACGAAGCAGAGCAGCACACAGCTTTTAACGGTTAGCGTCGGTCACCTGCGAGAAAGAGAGAAAGGAAGAGAGAGAGAGAGAGAGAGAGAGAGAGAGAGAGAGAGAGAGAGAGAGAGAGAGAGAGAGAGAAATACAACTATTGCGTTAGTGAATCGACTTAATAATTTTGTCAAATTATTTATTTAAATAAATCATCAATCGAACTGAGGTTTGATTTTATAACCTCTTTCTATATATAAAACACTTTTAACTCTATCAATCTTTTATTGTAAGACGTTTGTATGGGTCTGTCTATGATCTCTCTCTCTCTCTCTCTCTCTCTCTCTCTCTCTCTCTCTCTCTCTCTCTCTCTCTCTCTCTATCTCTTTCTCTTTCTCTCTTTATCGCGCGCGCACCACGTACACATACCACTTACACAGAAGCACGCACACACACTTTTACTTACTAACTCACTCACTCACTTACTCACTCACTCATTCCCCTCTCCCCTTCTTGTATAAATGTGCGCACACACACACACACCACACACACACACGTGCGGGCGCGCACGCAGGCACGTATATACACGCACAAAGAGATAGTTTTCGCGCGCACAATCAATCTCGTAGTGTAAAACGTGGCTAAACAACCCCATGACGCATCCATCCAATGTCTACCCTAATCATAATTTTTCGACATAACCTCACTTCTACCATCAATCCAATCCACTACACCTCTTTCACTTCACTCCACTCCACTCCACTCTACTCCACTCCGCTTCACTCCACTATCATCCCAATGTCCCACCTAGTCCCTCTCATTTTATTCTTTAATTTTGTTATTAATTTTTACACGTGTGTATGATGTATATATATATATTATGTATGCATGTATGTATCTATGTATGTACGTATGTATGTCATAGGAAAGAGAAAGAGAAAGAAAGAGAGAGAGAGAAAGAGAGAGAGAGAGAAAGAGAGAGAAATTGTAAGAGAAGAATAATCGATATGAATTAGTAGAACAAATTAATTATAATTATTATTATTATTATTATTATTATGATTGAAGAAGAATTGGACGAATTATTTTTTCTTTTTTATGTTAGAAAAAAGAAAAAAAGAAAAAGAAAAGAAAGGAGAAATTTTCTCTTTTAATTTTTCCCTTTTATTTTTCCTCTCTTAGAAATTATTGTCAAAATATATATATATATATATATATATATATATACATATATATATATATCATTGGTTTCTCTTTTGATTAAGAAAGATCTTTTGACCCCCGTAGAACGCGTGATGTATGTATCTCGGCGAACGACGCGCGACACGTTGCCATCGTCAACTTTGGAGAAGAGCCGAACAAAAAGTGAGAGAGAGAGGGGGGAGGGGAGGATGAGAGTAACAAAAGAGAGAGAGAAAAAGAGAGAGTGGGGGGGTTGAAACAGAGAGAGAGAGAGAGAAATGCATTCGTTGTATGAAGAATCGAAGATCAAGTCGAATATTCATCATCAAACACGATTGCCTTTTTCAAAATTGTTTGCGTTGTTGCCACTTCGTGTTTGTGTGTGTGTGTTATATGTTCGCCGTCCGTCCGTTCATCCGTCTGTCTGTCCGTCCGTCCGTCCGTCTGTCTGTCCGTCCATCTGTCTGTCTGCTGTGTATGTATGTGCGCGCGCGTACATGTATGTGTGTGTGTGTGTATGCGTGCAGAGTTTTATGACTTGGCGGAATTTTTTTCTTTTCTTTTCTTTTCTTTCTTTCTTTCTTTCTTTCTTTTCTTTTTTTTCTTCTTCTTCATTTTTTTTTTTTTAGCAACGTTTCTCTTTTTTTCTTTCTTCCTTTTCTTCCTCCTCCTTATTCTTATTCTGTGTCTTACGTTTAACACAATGCCGACGCCGCTTCACTGCAGTTGTCGTTGTCCTAGTCGTCGTCGTCGTCGTCGTCGTCGTCGTCGTCGTCGACGACGACGACGACGACACGGCGGCAACGTCTGTCTATCTGTCTGTCTGTCTGTCTCTTTCTTTGTTTCTCTCTCTCTCTTTCTCACTCACTTTTCTCTGTCTCGGTCACGCACCCAATAATAAATACGCACCTGACCACCATTGAACTCCCTACACTACGATTTATCGTCATAACGTAACATTTTCTTTTTCTTTCCTTTTCTTTCTCTCTTTCTTTCTCTCTCTCTTTCTCTTTCTCTGTCCTCGACTATACTCCGATTGACTAAACTAGTTTAATTTTTTTTCTCCCTTCCTTCCTTCCTTCCTTCCTTCCTTCCTTTCTTTCTTTTTTACCTAACCTCCCCCACTCCATCTTCTCCACCCCCTTCCCAACCGTCCCTCTCACATACACCACACACACACACACAACCACGCACGTATATACACACACACATACACACACGCACACACATACACACACACACACACGGGATATACTTATTTCGCGTTACAAACGCGTTCCTTAATATTACGACTCTTCTACGACGTCTTTACGTTGGTACGGGTTACACACCGATTTTATTCACAGATCACACAATCGGAGAAAATAGTAAACATTTCTAACGATGAATGTGTTACACACTAGAGGACAGGAGCGTCGGTGGTAACGTTAAAAAGTTATGCCCCAGGGCCGTCCCTAGTTTACAGGTTCTTTTTCTCCCTTCTTCTCCCTACCAACTCCCCTCTCTCCTCATATACTCTCTCTCATTCTCTTGATCGAGACCGTCATCTTACTCAGGGGGAGTAGGGGGGCGTAGGGGGTGGGGTGGGGGGAAGAAGAGTGGGTGCACGGCGGAGGAGTGCGGGAATACGGAGGATATCAGACGCTTTAATTTTGTAGGTTAATGTTTGTATCCTTTTTTTTTTCCTTCTTCTTTCTCCTTCTCCTCCTTCTTCTGCTTCTTACGTTCTGATTTTTCTTTTCTTTTTTCCCCCTTTTTTTATGTGCTTTCCTTTTCCTCTCTCTCTATTTTTTTTTTTTTTTTTTTTTTCAAATAAGGATCGACATCAAAACGAATGCCAAGAGAATTGTTATTATTCGAATATTGTTCAATTAATGTAATCCTTGTCGCTTTTGTTTTTATTTATTTTTTTTTTTTATTTTTTCTTTTTTTGTTGTTTTTCAATTTCGAGAAAAATATTTAGGGATCGATAATTATCGGAGTGTAATTCCATTTTTTTTCTTTTTTTTTTTTTTTTGTTTTTTTTTTTTCATTTTCTCCCCCCAAAAACTTCGTTGTCTCGGTAGATGTTAAAAAAAAAATTCGTTCGTCAAATTTTAATTTGAGGTTAAACGTAATACTCATTCGATGAACTTCGTAAAGTTGTTATAAAGAAAAAAAAAAAAAAAGGAAGAATTTATAACGTTTTAAAGGACACGATCTTTGTCGCGGAGGATAAAAAAAAAAAAAAATTTTTTTTCCAAAGATCAAATTGAGTTTAAATGTTATAAATAAGACCTCTTTCGGTTGAAGGCAAAAAAAAAGATTTTACGAGATAATCGTATTCTCAAAAAACGCGTGGCGATTTTTGGCGGACAGAAAAGAAAAAAAAAAAAAAAACAAATATCGGTCCGAAGATCAAGTTTCAGGTTTAAATGATACGAATTAATCTTTTTCCAATCTAAGAAAAATCTAAAGTATTAAAAAAAAAAAAAAAAAAAAAAAAAAAAAGAAAAAGATTAGAAAAAACTAAGAATTGTCATCAATTGGGAAGAAATAATATAGGGGGAGGGGGTGCGAATAGGAGATAGGTACTGCCCTGGAGTATTGTGTTATTAAGTATATAACCGTAGAAATGAGAAATTCCATAGAGAGATCAATTGTAAAAGTTGAAAAGATATATATATATATATATATATATATATATACATCATATATATATAATATATATATATATATATATATATATATATACATCATATATATATAATATATATATATATATATATACATATACATATATATAATTTTCGTTGACTCAACTGCGAGATTTACTTTACCTCGCTTTAAAAGAAACGAACTTTTATTGCTGATATCGTTCTTTCTAAAAGGAAAGATTTAGAATGATCCCGCCATTTCTCTTTAAGGGCTGCCTTTGGCTCGTCGAACAGCTGCCGTGGTGGTCGACGTCCGATCGCGATTATCCCCCCAAAGAGGACCGATAATCGAAACACACACGCATCTGAAATGCCGCGCTATTTAAATTCACTGACCGTTTCGTACACTGACAAATGTCGGACACGCTTAAGACTCGTTCTACACTTCTTACACACCGTTATTGTATCGATATTATTCACATATATTTGATGTTTATTTGGCTTCGACGTCATGGATCTTTCTTACCTCCGTCGTCTAAAACTGCCAAGATGGCGACCGTAATCACGTGACCGCAAATTTTATGACGTACGCGTTATGTTAAAGGGGACCAAACGACCAGTAGCGTTTCTTCTAGATTATCACGTGATCATATACACGTGCACGTCCAATGAGAGACTCTCCCTAAGAATAAGGGCAATCTGCAATCGCAACAATGTACAAACTACGGGGTTGACGTTAAGGTACCCGCCCTTTTCTATTTTAAGCTTCACTTGAAATAAAAAAAAAAAAAAAAAATTTTTTTTTCCGTTTTTTTTTCTTTCTTTTTTTTTTTTATATTTCTTTTTCTACAATTAATTATTTTTACGTTCATAAAGTATAATTTATTTTTATTCTTTTTTTTTTGTTTCTTTTATAAATTCGTTTTTTTTTACTTTTTTTTTTTAAGAAAATATTTATTATAAAATTACATGTACTTTTACTCTCTTTCTCTCTCTCTCTCTCTTTCTCATATAAATATATATACACTTCTATTTATTATATACATTTTTTTTCTTAAAGTTTTCCATTATAGTATAAATGTATCTCATTAATACATTATAAATATAAATTATATTTAATTAAATTTAAATTATAATATAAATTATATTTATGAAATTATGGATTATATGTATCCTATGTACAATCTTAATTGAAATTTATACAATTTCAATTGCATCAAATTATTAATGACAAATATTTTGTCATAATATTTTGTACACAAGATAATAAAAATAATGTGAATATACAAATATTATTGGTAATGAATATAACAGATATTATTACCAAAAAATATTCGGTAAATAAAAAATAAATAATATAATATTTACAAACACGCACATACACACACACACACACATACATTACATCTTATCCTAAACTTTCTTCCTCTTCATCGTTAAACGATAAAACAGCTTTCTTGTGTTTGCTCTTTTTAACTTTTTTATTAGCAGATCCGTCAATCGTATCTGAATGTCTCTTTTTCAATTTATCTTTATTAAATATTACACGTTTAGACAAATCAATCGGAGCTTCAGCTTCCTCTATAAATTTTCAAACAAATCATATAGATTATAATTAAATATTATTAAATATATTGAATAAAAATATATCTATATGAATCAAAATGTACCTTTTTGTTTTTGTTTTTCATAAGCTTCTGCTTCTTCCGCAGTTAAGTCTCCTGAATTTAATACAACAACAAGAGGCTTCTCTCCGTCTATATCTTCCTCTTCATTGTCAGAGACACGTGGCAAAGTTTCTTTCTATTTGAAAAAAAGAATCAAATTATTATATTACTTCTTATTAAATAAATATTTAAAAAAATTTTTTGTTCTTTTTCCAACAACACACACCTATTGTTTCGTATTAAATATACAAAAATTATAAAGAATTATAAAAATATAATCAATAAATTATATTACAATAAGATCGGTAAGAAATTAATATCGGTTTTTGAATTTTTATCTTTAAAATTATCAAAGCAAAATAATATCCATTGTAATTTACATATTTTAGCCAAAGTGAAATCTTTTTTTTCTCTTAATCCTAATAGTATAAAATTCCAATGTTTTAGAACTTCAATGAATTCTTTAAATTTATTTTCAGTAACAACTTGATTGCTGAAAATTTTCCCTTGCAAAAGTAATAATCAAGGTGTTTGAAGAAATGCTAGTTAGTTGATGAAAAGTTAATTAGTTGAGGAATTTATGTTGAATATTTAGGAAAAGTTTTGTAGATTCTGTCGTGTGCGATGTGGTCGTGTTTATCTTCATTTAATTCATGTGGTCAGATCATCCATTTGTCGAGTTTCTTTGACTTTCTTAAATGTGTCAGGTGGTGAATAACATTTGAGTTACTTTACACCTACCACCTGTCCAAATTGTCGGGCCATTGTGTATGAATCAGTTTTAATCAATGTCTTCTTCAATTGATCATTTTCAATAACAGAAAATAATTGACGATCTTCTTCATCTTCCAGACTTTCATCTTCTATGCTTTCATTTCCATTTTGAAATTTTGTAAACCATCGCTTTACCGTAAATTCATTTACTGTATTCTTACCAAATACATGATTGATATTACGAGTTGTTTCCGCAGCTTTATGACCAAGTTTATACTCATATAAGAAAACTAATCGAATTCGTTTTTTGTCCATCTTTAAAATCAATACTTTGAAATGAGTATAAATAGTAAAAAAACAAAAGCATATCTACCAGGATATAGAGTGACATCTGAACTAAAAAATTGTATTGTATAAAAATAAAAAGAAACATGCGAATTGTTAGCTCTAACCTAAAAAAAAAAAAAAAAAAAAAAAAAAAGAAACACTCGAAAACCAATATTAATTTCTGATCTTATTAACATAAAGAAAAATTTTAATTTATAAAGAGTATATAATATATATAATCAGGGATGTTTACATCTTTACCTTTGTATTAATTGTTGGTCCTTCCTTGTATTTAATTTGTTCTTTTAATTCTCTTAAAAATTTTGGCTCTTCAGGCCTAATGTATGACACTAACTTTTTTCTAGACATACTTTATAATATTTGTAAAAATTTGTGTAATTAAATGTATATTCAGATAGTTAGTAAAGTAACATAACCTCTAACGACACGTAGTAAACTAAGTACGATGGACGTTTGGTTAAAGACAATTGTAAAACATTCTCTAGTAAATGATCCTGTTCCTGATTGGTCGACGCATGAACCAATCATTTCACAGACCGAACAATTTTTTTTCTAACCTTTTCAATTAAAACGCAGGTTAATGCAAATTAACATATATATATATATTTATATTATTTATTTATATAAATTATATATAAATAATAAATTATATATAAATATATATATATATATATATATATATAATTAAATACATACTTTTATACATTATATGAAAAAAAATTTTTTTTAAATGTTTTATTACTTTTTAATATTTTTCTTTCAATTAAAAATGTTGAAAAAAGATAAAATGTCAAATATACAAATGATTTTTTCATTTTTTTTCTCTTAACGTTTATGTATGGGACATTGAATAAAAATATACATATGTCCTTTATTTGACTTTTTTTTTGTTTATTTTTTTTTTTTTTTTTTTTTATTTATTTATAACGTTTATTTGTTTTGTCCATGGAAGTGGTTAGCCAATATATTAAATCGTTTGCTATTAATTGGTGCGTCTTTAAAAAATTTATCAAACTTTTATTACCTTCTATGTTGATCAAAAAGACAATTCCAAGTGCAGTTTTGTATTTTCTTTCATTTTTTTTTCTTTTTCTTCTTTTTTTTTTTTTTTTTTTTTTTTTTTTTTCATTGTAAAATAATATTATGATCTCGTCTTTTTAAAAAATGTACATGCAACTATAATACAAACGAGAAAGCATTGTTATCAATTAATTATTCGAGGAGAAATATTTTTCATTGAAATGTACATGACAAACATAGATTACATTAATACGAATTTTATTAAATTCTTCGAGATATAATCAGTTCTAAAAAAAAAGAAAATGAATTTACTTAATAAAATGTTCAAAGATATTCTCGTTAAATAGAAATAAAAGCTTTAATAAAAAAAAAGATTGATTGGCAAGAATAAAAAAAAATAAAAAAAGGACCACCACCCCACGGAAATGGTATAACGGTTCATTTTATATAATATCCCAGCTTATACAGAAATCTAAATTATAAATCTAAATAATAAATTTACAATCGAGTTACCTCCGAGCTGTTAATAGCTCTGAGTTTTCCTTCGGAATGACTAGAACGTCGATGTCTAATTTGAGGATGATTACTAGCAACGTAATTGGATTCCTTATGTTTTTCCAATTGAACGACAGGTAAAAATCTTGGACTGGGTTCGTCTAAACATTCACAGCTTATACTACCGTCTAATTCATTTTGATAAGGAGGCGGTATTAGAAGACTTTCAGTAGATTTGGTAGGTTGAAAATGTCGAGTACTGCCAGTGGAATAAGATGTACTGCTACTTGTTCTTCTTTGTACAGTACCAGTGGGTGTTTTAGCACGACCATGACCTCCTTTACCAGGTCGTTCAGCGCTATGTGTCTTTATTGTAGCTGTATCCAAATAACCGTATCCAAATCCGTATCCACCGAAAGCTTTTGTAGTTAAATTATCCCATGATTTGGGTTTGGCATATTGAAGGCACGGTGGCGGTCTTTGGTGAACAGTTGGATCCCAATAAAGTGTATCTGTACTTAGACTAGTGGAACAAGAAGCTACGCTATCAGCAGTAGTTGATACATCACTACTGGTAATGGAGTGAAGACTATGACCGGAAGATCTGGAACAATTGTGCGTACCATGTTGTTGCTGTTGTTGTTGTTGTTGTTGCTGCTGCTGCTGCTGCTGCTGTTGTTGTCCTTGTTGTTGCTGTTGTTCTCGTTGAGTTTGTGCCACATGTTGTTGTTGTTGTTGTTGTTGTTGTTGTTGTTGTTGCTGCTGCTGCTGCTGTTGTTGTTGTTGTTGTTGTTGTTGCTGTTGCTGCTGTTGTTGAAGATGATTTTGTTCGTTTCTAGCTCGACGTTGTTTCTCACGTCTTCTACGGCTTGGAACACAGTTTGGATCGCAGCAAGGACTGGCCAAATCATATGCGTCTAAACTACCAGTATCCGATTGTTCTCGACGACGATTAGCACTTGAGATACAAGCGACGCATAAACTATTCTGTTGAGAATGATGAACCGATATGTCACCGCTTATCGACGAATTCTGTTGTTGCTGACAAGATTTGTGTGACTTCATTTTCGCTGGTGTACCGCTCATACCATTTGCTTGATGATAACTATGACGTGAAGAAGTGGACGCACCAGATTCGCTGGGCATCTTTGAAAGAAATTGATGATGATCGCTTCGAGAACGTGGTGGTCCTACTGTTACCAAACAAGCTGCACGTGGTATCAAGCATGGTCGACCATCACCAAACTGAAAAAAAAAATATATATATATATATATGTATATATATATGTATATGCTTAATTAATTATACTGTTAGGAAACAATTATATTAAATCATTATAATCACCAAATTGTAAAGCAAAAGATGTTCCGTAGATGTTGCAGGTCGACAACATTGAATGGTTGACGAATTAAAACTCGACGATGGAGATGGCTGATTAGGATTACTTGTTATAATATTACTGGGTGTTCTTTTACGTGCTGGAAGTGAATGTGTCTTCCATCGACCCATCAATATTGAACGTTCTCTCTCGCATAATCTTTCAAGCTCACCTAAGCGTAATTGTAGAGCACGTTGTAATTCCAAATAACGCATATGTAATTGTACCTGTGAGATCAAATTTTTGTCTAGTCATTTGTCAAATTTTTATTATTACTCAAAGGATATATACATCAACATGGATAATTCTTTGTCGTTATAATTCTATATTATTTTTTTTTTTTTCTTTTTTTTAAGTGACAATTTTAATAAGAATTTTTTTCAATCATCCAATAACAAGTAATATCTTAGAATAAGTTATGCGAGAAATAAAATATTTTACGATATAATCGAGAAAGATATATGAAGTTATTTAAAGAAAGGAAAAAAGAAAAAAACAAGAAAAAAAAAATGGAAAGAAAAATGATTTGAAAATAATTACCTTTCTCACACAATCCTCAAATGATACGACCATTCTCATTCTGGTATCACAGTTTTTTATAAAGTTCACAAGGGTAGTATGATCGGCTCGATCCATTTCATGGCCATTTATAGAAAGTATAACGTCACCTTCTCTCATGCCTGCTTTAAATGC